>NC_051326.1:41373937-41676967 GCF_015220235.1 Choloepus didactylus
CTGCAAAGCAATTAGCCAAAGAATTAAAGTCAGAGGCAAGTTGGAGAGCATAAAAATCAGAGCCCTTATTTCACCATTAAAACAACCTCTATTTACTTCATGATCTGAAAAAAATCAAAGGAGTCTGTCTCAGATTGTGAAACCCAAGTGTTTTCATTTAATTGATTATTCAGGCAGAATTGTGTTATTGTAATGCCCTCAAAAATAAATATTGAAACTGAAAGGAACATTAGAAACCACCAAAACAACTGATTCTTTTTTCCAATTCTAATTAATATCTATCATATCAATTTATAGGCAGCAATGCTCGTCAGTATCTCTTCCAATCTGCCTGAACAAAATTCCTACCCAGAATCTGAGATGGGAGAAAGAGTGATCATTTCTGCAGCAGATCTCTGAGAACTAGCTGTGGAACATACACCTACAGAGAGATATTTAGTTTGCCCCAGAAAAGCAATCCAGGAAATAGAAGCATGGAGAAATTCGGTCATAAAAGGGGAGACCTTGAAGTTGAACAGGCTTGAGTGCTAATCCTGTACAAGTGAATGAGACCAACCACAAATCAGGGGGGAGAGGGGGGGCGGGAACACACACACATGCACATACACAATGGTGCAAACACCTAATTCCCTTTATCCCACTCCTACCCCAAGATGGTTCCCTTGCTAAAGATATGGCTCTCTTCTGGGAAACTGATTCAGAAAGGTTCCAATTGTTTCTTATAACCAAACAACAAATCCTTTACACTGCAGAGGACATATGTTCTGAAGCTCAGAATTATCTCAGAAAGATGGGGGTTCCAGCTAGAGTCCAAACAAATGGAGCTGGATCTGCATGAATCCACCTCACAGCCGCCCCAAGAAGGTGCTGCTTCTTCCCCTGGGATGTTAGTGTCCTAGGGGAAATTGTGGTGACTTTAGGAGCTTTTCCTTCTGTAACAGCCCTGTGTCTCCACAATATCCTTCATTCTAGTGCCCTCTGCCTGAGTGTTGTTGCACTCCACTGTGAATGGGAGGTGATTATTTGATGCCAGGAGAGGTGAATCATGAGAAAAAAGATGACTCCCTTGTCCACAAGGATGGAGAAGTCAGCCATCTCTGTTCTACTGTCCTGAAACTCTAAACATTAATTCATGGCCCTTTTACATAATCATGAGTTTTAGTGCCAGGAAAAAAAATCTGCTCTTTCTTAACAATCTCATGTTCATCGTTATCAGGTATTAAGAATTAAGTGGCCAAAAATTCATTTCTTTGTTTTTTGAGCTGTTATGAAATTAAAAGGTAAAGTTAACTGTCAGTTGCAGTAAATATTTTATTAAAAGGTTTGTGCATATTTTCCTTCCTAATCATTTTCCTTTCATTTCTATTTTGAATGTGGCTATATATTGTAAAGCAATTCTTTTTTTATGAAAGAAAGTTATAAAATGCAAATAAAAACAATAATTGGGCCTGTGGCTATGTTCATATTCAAATGGTGCATAATTGTTTTATAACAATTGAAATTAGTAAAGTGATCAAATCTACCTTCCATGATCTTTTATATTTGGTTACTTTGATTTATGAAAAGAGTATTATAATCTGGAAAAACAATACAATTGATGTCTTCTTTACTCTTTATTTTTGGCCAGTTAATTGATAACCATGTTTTTTTGATACTCCTTTTTTAATATGCCCTAGAATTTCAACTGGGCTTAGAATGCAAAATAGTTTGAATATTTTGTACCTTGTACTAGTCAGGGTTCTCTAGGGAAACAAAACCAAAAGGATATTATGAAATTTTTAAAACAGAAATTGGCTCATGCAACTATGGAGATTGGCAAGTCCAAATTCTGTAAAGCAGGCCAGTATCTGGGAACTATGATGAAGGTTCTCAATGATACCCCAGGAGAAGCTGGCTGGCTGAAGCAAAGATGGAAATTCTCTCTTCTGACTGCTGAAATCATCACTTCTCCTTTTAAGGTGTTCAACTGATGAGATGAGATATCTGTCATTGTTGAAGGTGATCTCCTCAGTTTATTGTATATGTAATCAGCCATAGACACAGTCAATTTAATGGTGATTTAAATCCATAAAATATCCTTATAATAACAATCAAACCAATGCTTGCTTGACCAAACAACTGGGCACACAAAACCTGGCCAATTTGACACATGAACTTAGTCATCACACACCTATTACATCAATGTTTTGAATTTGTATTTATTTAAAAGTTACAAATATAATTCTTTTTCTATCTTTACTTTCTCTCTTATTCTCCTGTTATCACTCAGGCCAAGCCCCCATTCTCAGTAACTTCTTAACTGGTTACCAAGTTTATTACTGGGGCTATTGTGATTCATTCCCAGCACAGTGAGCAGAATGATGTTTTTCAAGGTAAATCAGATCATGTCTCTACCCTGATCAGAACTCATCAGTGATTTCCAATCTGACCTTGAATAAAATCGAAGCTCCTTATCCTGATTAAAAAACAAATCAAAACAAATCTAAGTGATTCCACACCTACCTCCCTCTAACCTCACCTGATAGCAAGCTCAAGTTCCCTGAATCCACTGTAGCTACACTGACCTTCTTTCTCCTGTGTGAAGGTTTTTCCTAAGGGTTTCTGGCCAGCACTGTCCTCTGCCAGTGCCCCCTGAGTTTTCTGTGCCTGGAGTCTTCTTATTGCTTAGTCTCTAGTGTAATAATTTGAGGTTTACTGCTTCTCCTCCGAGAGGCCTCCTTGACCATACCTCTATTCTCCAGCTGGGTTTTAATTTGGGCTTAGCATCTAACTCTTCTCTCATTTATCTGAGTACTTGATTAATATCAGCATCTCTCCTCAACCCCCATTAAATACAAGTAAAAAGCTTCATATGAAAAAAAGTCCTCATACCCCACTCTACACCAAGCACCTAGAATGGGAAGTGATGCATGGAAGGCGCTCAAATTATTTCTGAAAGAAGAAATTTTACATTGCTTTAGGCAAGATTGGATCATAATATTTAGAATAAAATTCTTCTATTAGGAGGCAGCATGGTGGAAAGAACAGAGCATTGTGATGAAGACAGATTCAAATGCAGCTTACAACATTTTCTTCATCTTTTAAAACATTCTTTTTTTACTTTTCTGGATTTCATTTTGCTCATCATTGTGAAAAATGATAAGGACTTCACAATACAATATTATCATCAATATATACTTTTTTTTTTTTTTTTTCCTGTCTTCCTTTGGTAGGCTCTTCTAAAATTCCTGTTTTCCTTGGTCAGGTTGACTATTTTTTAAAACAGTGCATCATGTAAGGGTCGGTATGGATTCCCAGAGGTGCACTTAATTTGATAGAGAAAGGAAGTGAACACCTCTTTAGTTGTAGCAAAGGGAAAAAGCTTTCAACTACCAAGCATTACTATTGCCCTCTTGAGGTAACTTTTAATTAAAATAAATTAAAGAAAAATTTAAAGAGCTAGATTTTATTGGGTTTTGAAGTGTTGTGGTTAAAGTAATAAAATAACAAACTACTTACTGCTTTATTACCGAGGGCTTCAAATTATATAAATCATTGGTGAATTACCACCTGTATCAAGTATTTATTTCTCTCCCTAACTAGGATATTGTCAAACCTGTATGGCTCAATATATTCCCCATTGTGCTTAACAGCTGAACTCACATTAATTTCACATGAATAAAATAGATTCTTATGTTTAAGGCTATCAATTTTAATGGAAAAATAAATTTAAAATATGATACTATTAATTTTTTTGGAAAATTCTAGATAGGGAATTTTCAGCATCCATCTTTTCATTAAATATATCTACACACACACACACACACACACACACACACTGAGATATATAAAGTAATAGAAAACATTATAATGAATGGTAGCAGTAGTCTAAAGTGGAAATGCATGTAAGAAATATTTGATATGTAGATTTTCAAGCTTATTTTATCCCTTCATTTTTTATATCTTTATAGATTTACAATGTATTAAGAGGTTAGCACAAGTCAAACTTTAATGCCTTCTTTAATTATAATAGCAATTTTTTGACTACTACTACAACCAAGCATGTTTTATTTTACCTTTTTTAACAGCTTTACTGAGATTAAATGGGTGAACATTAAAGTATGTAAATTTTAAGTGTGGAATTCACTGATTTTTAATATACTTATAGTGTTGTGCCCCCATCACCATATTCTAATTTTAGAACATTTTCACCACCTCAAAAATAAAACTTGTACCTATTACCATTCCTCCCTTTCCTAACCCTAGGCAAAAATTAATCCATTATCTGTGTCTATAAATTTGCCTGGTCTGAACATTTCATTAAATGGAATCAGACAATATGTGATCTTTTGTAACTGTTTTCTTTCACTTGGTTTTTAAAGTTCGTCCATGTTGTCAGACTTCATTCTTTTTCATGACTGAACAATATTGAACTGTGTGGCTATGCCACAGTTTTTACATCCATTCATCTGTTGATGGATATTTGGGTTGTTTCCACATTTTGGCTATTCTGAATAGCACTGATGTGAACATTTGTGTCCTAGTTTTTGTGTGGACATATGTTTTCAGTTATCTTGGGTAAATTACTAGGTGTGAAGTTGCTGGGTCATATGATAACACTGTGCTTAACATTTTAAGGAAACATCAAACTGTTTTCCAATAACTGCTTCATTTTACATTCCAGCAAGCAACATATGAGCATTCCAATTTCTCTACATCCTTGATTGTTATTACCCGTAGTTTTGATTATAGCCATTTTAGTGAGTGCAAAATGGTTTCTCATTGTGGTTTAAATATTCATTTTCCTAATGACTAATGATGATAAATATCTTTTCATGTGCTCATGGTCCATTTGTATGTCTTTTTAGAGAAACGTCTATTCAAATGCTATGCCCGTTTAATTGGATTCTTTGTGTTTTGATTATTAAAGTATAAGAGTTCTTACTGCAATGTAGTCACAAGTCTTTTATCAGATATAAGATTCACAAATACTTTTACCATGTTTGTGAGTGGTATTTTCACTTCCTTGAAGGTCATATTTGAAGAACAAAAATTGTTAATTTTGATTGAGTCCAATTTATCCATCTTCCCTTTTATTGCTTGTGCTTTTGGTGTTGTAGCTAAGAAATCATTGCATGAAGATTTGCGCCAATGTTTTCTTCTGAGAGTTTTCTAGTTTTACTTCTACATTTAAGTCTATGATTCACTTTTGATTTTTATGTGGTGTTAGGAAGGGGTCCAAATGCATTCTTCTGCATATGGATATCCAATTTTCCTAACAACATTTGTTAAAATGATAGCAATTTCTGAGTACTTAATATGTGTCTAAAATTGTTTAAATTTATTATGTATAATCTCATTTGTTTCTCAAAACAGCTCTATGACTGTTATTTTGAGGTATTCCAAAACTGAAATTATTTGTCCAATGTCATTTCTGATGACCTTAAATTTCTGATTTTCTCAATATTATTTTGTTATTCCAATCACTTACTGTAATCATTATGCATATGTTTGTTCAATTCCCTGTTCTGTGCTGAATTTTCGTATTCAACCTCTCATTTTGGTGCTTTTTCTGTGTAGAAACAATTCTTATAGCACAATATATTTCTGTGGATGGTCACACAGTGCTGCAATCTAGGCTGCAGGTACTTTTATCTATATTTCACAGATAGGAGAATTGGAAGTCAAAAGCAAAGTGATTTTTCTCCAGGATTACACAGATAGTAAATTTCAGAGAGCAATGATAACTACCCAAATTTTCTCCATTTTTTACCACTGATGAGAAAACCTGGAATACAGAAAAGATAAATGAGTTTCCTCAACTTATATAGCAATAAATAGCTTAGCTTGGATACAGAAAAATGTCCCCTAAAATCTGGTATCATATCTATTAAAGTTAGAGACTTGTCCTATAAATTGTGGAATTATATGTATCTGATTATTTGATTTAGCAATGAGCAAAGCTTTGCATGGTTTCTTGGATGAAAATGCACAGAAAACTAGACATTCAGAATGGAAAGGAATCTTAACTTTCAGAAGAGGAAGGGAAATTTGCCCAAACTACACATGCCATAAAAACAAGCCAGAACAGGGCACTTTTTTAATGTGCCAATGATAAATTGATTCATGCAACTTCAAATTACAGGGTTTTAATAATCACACATTTCAGAAGCTCTATTTCACAATATTACCTTCAAGTTTAACTTTTTCAAAGCCTGAAAAAGGACAATGAGTTGTGAAAGGTAAACCATGAGTTAGCTTTTCCTTATTTGTGGTTTTCAAATGAATACATTATGTACATTTTTATTAGAATATTAAATAAAACTATTAAGCAGCATGTAGCAAATTGAGGGCTATAAAATTTGATGTTTGGAAGTTTTCCCATATCCTAATTATTTACTGCATATCATATTTAGGTTACTAATCTTTTGTTCAGAGCATTATATTATATTACATTATATTGTCTTCTTTTTAATTAACGCAATATATATAGAATAGCTGAATCAACTAAATAGTTTTTTTGTGTATAAGGTAATCTGTTTAGGTTAATTATTTCCATTTTTTTTCAACTGCACATATAAATCTGGTTATTTCTATAAAAACAAAGGAAGTATGGAAGAATAGGAGAAGGAAAATTTTGCTAAGTTTAATTCAGCTGTCATGTCTTTTATACACAAGTGTCCCGAATTAAATAAACATTTACTAAGAAATACTTAATTGCTGAAACAATAATATACAGTTCCCTCTCTCTGTGTGTATATGTACATACTTGTTTTTGTGTATTTATATATATCCATATAAGTATATTTATATACTAATACATATAGATTCATTTGAGTATGAGTTTTATGGGCTTGGATTTATATTTCATGTGCAATTGTCTTTCAGTTTGTAATCACTTTTCACATCTCTAAAAAAGTTTTCATAAATGGCCCTTGCTGTGTTTCCTTGTTTTTAACCTGTTAATCTTTTACAACATATACACAAGAGAATGGATCCAGTGGAAGCTGAAATCAAAGTGACTCTGCAACTGAAACTTCAAGCCACCTACAAAATATACGTATTATATGTATATATATATAACCTAAATATAAATGATGATACTAAAACACCTTCTAGAGGAAACGCAGGAGCATTACTTCACAACCATGGAATAGTGCCAGATATAGATAAAGCATTAACTATAAAATGAAACAAAATGAATATATTAGACTTCATCAAAATGTCCAAGTAAGAAAATTTAAAAGGAAAGCTACAGATTGGGAGGAAATATTCCCAATACTTACTTATATCAGATAATGAACTGTATATCATACATTATCCAAAGAATACAAAGAATCCTACAAATCAATGATAAAAAGACAAACAATAATAACTGGGCAAAAAACAAAAAACTTGAATAAACAATTAACAAAATAAGATATAGGAATGGCCAAAAAGCACGAGAAGTCTCAACATTAATAATCATCTGGAAAATGCAAATCAAAACCCCGAGATAACCCTGCATAACCAGTAGAATAGCTAAAATTATAGAGTTTGACAAAATTCAATGTTGGCAAGGACGTGGAACAATTTGAACTCTCATTGCTGGTGGGAATACAAAATAGTATGCCCACTGTGGAAAACTCTTTGGCAGCTTTTTGCAACCTAAGAATTCTACTCTTTGATATTTCCTCAAGTGTAGAAAACATCTGTGCACAAGATGTGTTATGCAAGGAAATATATAAAGCCTCTTTCATAATAGCCAAGGCTGAAAACCTCTCAAATGTCCATAATGAAAATATGGATAAACACATTGCAATACACTCATATAATCTAATATTACCCCAAAATAAAACAGAATGAATTACTGCTACATGCAACAACAGTAATGAATCTTAAAAATGTTTTACTGAAGAAAAAAAAAGCCATACACAATGTATCATTCCTTTTTTATGAAGTTAAATGCTAGGTGAATTTAATTTTGGCAATAAAAGTCAGAAGAGTGTTTGCCTATGGGGGCTGGAGTGGGAATTGAATGGAAGATGGCACAAAGAAAGTTTCTCTGGTGATGGAACTGTTCTATATCTTGATTGGGGTGTAAATTATATGTTTTGTGTAACACGTTTGTCAAAAACCATTGGATTATGCAATTAAAATGTGTATTTCATTGTGGGTTTATTTTATCTCCATTTTAAAAACTACAGCAACTTAGCTTTGAGAAGGGAGAGGAATGAAGTACATGGACATTTGAGATTGAAGTGTCTTTGGATTTCAATTATATTATTATACTTAACTGTATTTTATTATTATATTTTATTTGCACAGTATTTCATATTTTCCTCTACTGAAGAAGGTTGTCTTAATATGGGACAAATTAACATCCAACATATGTATTAATTCATCATAAATGTTTAAATAATTAGTAGTGTTATTAACTCAATATTAGCTTGAATGACCAACATGTTTACCTATGGAAAATTATTAATAGTTCAACTGCTTTGCAAACTAAGCCTAATAAATCTTAATTTTGAGTCTCTATAAAGATGTACCTATCTAGTAGGAATTAGGTTGGACTTTTTGAAATTGCCATTTTCATAAGTAATAACAGTAGAATGTTGACAGTTTCCTAGGTTTCCACCTAATTTGCTTTAATGAGATCATGAAAATAAAGTGGAAGGAATTTTAAGAATATGCAAATCAGAAAGTGTCACATATATGGAACCAACTATGACAAGATATAACACCTTTCAGAAGATTAGGAGAGCAGAGAACAGGTAGCAGTCCACTCTATGTTTTAAGAAGTTCACTGGTAATCTTCAGTAAACCTCGCTCATGAGATTTGTAAAAGAGAAGCTGAATTGTGGAATGATAAGAAAGGAATGTGCTTCTGTGACAACTGCACTTTCAGCATTAGAGCGAAATGAAATTAGATACCTCTTTAGAGAATTTTACCTTCATTTGGGGGTGACAACCTTGACTTGGAAGCTACAACCATCAGATATTTCGGAGGGTTTTTGCTCTGTTTACAGTCAAACATTAGAACTTTCCCTGTAGGATAAGTAATTGAAATAACCACAGAATTTCCACTCACCCATTTTGCAAGTTAAAAAGGGAAAATCTTTACTAAAATATCAAGATTAAAAAATAAACATGTATTTGAGCCCTTTGAAGGCAGAGAAGATGTGTTATATATTTGTTTTAATAAATACTTCATAACACAGAATACAGCACTATGCACAGAGCAGGTGATGAAAAGCTATTTGTTGATTGAGTGATTTATAAGTACTGATTCAGGGGTCACTGTTAGTGTGTTTTTATACAAGCATACCTAACAAGTGGCTTGCAAATGACCTGGATGAAATTTCATGATCCATAAGAATTTTATTTAGTATACATATAATTATTCGGCATGAAATTTGTCAAGGCACAAGAGTTTCAAGTCTCTTCAAACAGGGATACTAAAGCAAACAGCTTCAGGCCATTAACATCCCAGCAATATAGGACAGGATTTTACAGAGGATAAGAAAATCACTCCCCTTGAACCAATGTTTTTTAAGCTTTAAGGTGCATAAAATCACCTAGTGGGGGTAACCTGAAAACACAAATACTGATTCAGTAGGTCTCCTGTGGGGCTTGAGATTCTGCATTTTAACAAGCCATCAGGAGATGCTGATGCTTCTGGAACATGGTCTATCATTTGAGTACCGAGTCCTTAGACTATCTGCCTATGGAATGAGTAGAAACACAGAAAAAGGAAAGAGGAAAAACCACAATATACGGTGGCATTTATCCCACTATGGGGGGAAATATCAGGAGAATAACAACAGTTTCCAAAGGGCAGACAATCTGCAATTTGAAAAGCAGACCTTCACTGTCAATCAGTATTTACTGAGGGCTACCTCCATGCAAATCCTGATATTTAGTGCCCTAGGGAATAATGAAGGAGGCCTGAGTCATGGTCTCTGACCTCAAATAACTAAGTCTATTTCCAGAGAGCAGATTTAACTAAAATAAAAAATACACAAGAACACCAATAAAAACTAAGTAAACATATTAACCTGTCCTAAATAATAACTCATAAATGGTTTACAAACTGGAGCAATTGAGGTGAATGACTCCGGATGACCTTTGATAAGGTTTGATACACGGTTTGCATTTTAAATAATGCAGACAGAAGTTGAAAGCTTTAAGTAAGAGAAGTGTCTTATGAGAAAGTCCAGAGCTGGAAGCAAGGGATTTCAATTAGAGAGAGGCAGCATGAGTAGGCTTGCTAACTGCGTGGAAGGCCGAGGTGGATGTGATGAAAAAGGAAAGTTATTACAGACATTGGCAAAATTCTTGAAAGCTGATAAGTAAAAAATGTATTGGTTTCTGAACAGAAAATAATGACATGATTTAAATAACAGTCATGGACACTCTTTCTGGAGGGAATAGATTGGATGAAGAGTCTAAAAAGAGAAAAATAGCCTACGAGACTGTTGGCGTTGCTTGAGAATGAGGACAGGTAACATCTGGAATAGGGCTCAGGCCATAGAGGTTGAGAGAAATATTGCTAAAGAGAAAATGTAAAAATTTACTTAGCCCAACACCAATAGTGAATAATATATGTGATTTCAAGTATCCCTTTCAACCTCTTTTAGGGTGCTTTCTTCTGTTTTGAGTGCTCCCATTCTCAGTACTTCATTGCTACTCCATGTATCTTTCAGTTAAAGGAAAGTCAGAAGATAACACATACATGCTGTAGAATGAATTGCTTTAAGATTACCCTTCTGAATAATACTTCACCTTTGAAAGCACCAAGGGGATACATTTCTAATACTGAAGTCTCAGAAATTTTAGAAGTTCTTGAGCAAAATATTTGGGAAGATTGGAAATTCTATTATGTGCTGCAGACCAAATAAATATGGGAGTTGTTTCAATCTGTTGAACAAAATGTGCCTTTAATTGTGAAAAGCAGTATGACAAAGCAGAGTTAAAAGTCCGAAAACGTTTATTTTGGTCGCAACTCACCTAATAACCTAGTTGTGCCAATTTTAGACAATGTTTAAGGATTGCAGCTCTCAGTTTCCTTTTCTGTGAAGTCACAAATGACAACTTACCTACTGCCTGTCATGATTGCTATGAGGGTCAAACATAGGAAAGGTAGATGGGAAACAGCAGAAGAGGAGCCTGTTCTAAAGTTACCAGTCTGAAAAAAGAGACCAATTGTGATATCAATTGCGATATAAGTGAAAATAGTCAAGACTTAGCAAAAGTGCTTAGGCTTTTAAAAGAAAATGAAGCCTTCTGTTCTACCCTTGTTCTGTTGTGCATGTGTTTTATTTTGTTTTTTACAGTCAGATAGTTTAAAGCTAAAAGTAAGGCCACGTATTTCTTAAGTGAGTACTTTGATCATCAAAATATAGACGTAGATTTGGGAATTACTCACTTCTGAATGTTAACTGAACCTAGGACATCACATTATCTACCAGGAAGCCAGTCTTTGAGAAGTATTTTGGAAAGCTTTGGCTAAATTCTGGAGATTTTCCAAGCTAATGAAATTTTAGGAAATAAGAAGTAAACAAAGGAATTAGGAATCAGAGAACAAGAAAGTGATGGTATGCCTGAAAGATAATAAACTAAAAAGAGTTTCCAAAGGTTGATTTTAAAATTGCCCATTCCCAAATATAGAAATGGCATTCCAAGTTATTCGATTATATATCTTTAATATATATCTACTGAATGCCTGTTACAGACCAGCATAGTGCTAGGATGCTGTAAAAAACTTACATATGAATGAAGAGTCCTACCCTTAGGAACTTTTTATAAATTTTCTTTACCAAATTCATTTTTTCCTTAGCTTCGTTGATGCTTTCATAAGAAATTTTACTATTCTTAAATTCAAATACATAAATTCACATTCATTAAAACTACTGTATAGTACAAACTTTGGAGACAATTCTAAAAGTATTAGAACTTTTTGTTTGCTTGTTTTACTTACCAAGCAAACACAATTATGTGCTTGTAAAATATAAATAATAATTTAGAAGAATATCTTGGCCATAAAGTCCATATTTTGAAGTTACAATGTTTGCCATCAAACTAACTTTATGAAATTAATTTCTCTCTAAGTCATAATAAATCATTGAAAGTGATCAGGATTTTCCCAGAGCCTCCATTATAACCTGAAGGCATGGCAATCCTTTTGTCTATAATTGAAAAATATTTTTGACCATCTTTCCTGTGAGTTAAAATGACAAGGGTTATCTGTTGCTCTCGTGACTGGACAGTTTTGACATATCCATTCATTAAGGACAGTTTCCTCTTCAAAACTTACTTGCCTGGAAGAGTAGTCATTAGTCAAAGCTCTGTCATTTCTGAGTCCATTCATGACCTTCTTGTTCTAAAACCCCAATCTTAACTTCACTCAATAGTTATTTCTGATAGCCATGGTCCTTGAAATGAGAAAGCATTCAGTTTTTTTTTTGTTTTTTTTTTTTGTCAAAGTTATTTAAATATCAGAAGATTAAAACAAACTAAAATGACTCCCCCCCAAAAAAGTCACAAATATTACTTCTCTCTATTTTATGAGCTTAAAGCAAACTCTAATATGTCAATATAGGCATGTGTAATTATATTTAAGTCAAAAAGGGAAAAACAAAAACAAAAACAAAATACATTATGCCTTTGCCCTAGTCCTAGATATCGTTATTCTCACTATTATCGATATCATCATCATCATCATCATCATCATCATCACTGTAAAGTGGAAGCTGCACTGTATAATTGAAATTCCTAGCTACATAGGAGTTGTCTTTTGTTTGGTGCTGTTTAGTTTTTCTTAAATAGATATGCATTCTACCCCCAGAGGGCTTTGTGTAGGCAGCATTGATTTACAAGGCACAAGCAAGTTCCAAATACGTAACAAGGCAAGGAGAATAAACCATTTATGTTTTTTTTAAAAAAGCAATCACTGACAGATGCATGTCACATTATTCCCCTATTTCAGAAATTATGTAGTACAAAAAATAATTTGGGATTTGTAATCACAAGACCTGGGTTTACATTCTCAAATGATGTCCACTAACACTGTTTTCATGGTTGAGTCACTTACCTCTTGAGCTTCTGCTTTCTCATGTTTAAATGAGCATGATAATACTATCTACCATAGAAAGTTATGGTGATGTTTACATGAAATAATATTGTACATATATTTTTATCACCCATCCCTTATACAAATATTTGGAAGTAGGAATAATTTATGGATATGAAAGTACTTTATAAACTCTAAATTGCTAGCTATGTCTATATTTGTAGATATTTCTGCATCTGTGTCTATATCTATCTAATTCAGAAGGCTAAGGGGGAATTTAATTCATTTTTATGGGCTCATCAAGACCTCTGGTAGGACTGAATGAATAAATTAATGTATGAATGAATGAATATCAGGAGCAAGATTAAGAAAACAGTTGAACCTAAGATCCGTTAGATGGAAGGGAGACAATTCCCAAGTTCTATATTGGTTTCTGTCTCTAATCTCAGTGAGTTCTTCTGATATATACTCTCAAACCAAGAGCCATGCTTGGGTTCCATACCCCTACCTGTGGTTACTAAGCAACAAAGTATGTCCCACTGCTCAGGTCACATTCCTCAGCCTATGTTTTGTGAATTGCTAAGGTGTAATTTCCCAAGAGGGAAAACTGCTATTTAAGTCAATCATGTTTAAATCCAAGATGACCTACATGTTTTAAAACAATTGATCCAAATACCTATAATTTATAACCATGTAATACTATGAATCACTCTTCTTGTAATTGATTTTGTATCCAGATCTCAGGATAATTTTAAAGAAAGTTTTAGAACAAGGTACTAAAACGGACCTAAGAATCCGTCCAATGAACAGTCTCACCTGAAGGGTAGACAATTTGGCTGAGTGTGCAGAGATGGAACTTTAACCTAGGACTCACTCTTGTTATGGGCCTAAAAGCCATGCTTCATATTGTAACAGCATTATGATTCCATATGAGGACCTCTGAGTTTTAATTTATGTTTTTTTCCCCTCTTTCTCACAACTATAATGCTTTAATTTGTGTAAAGTAGGTTAGTAATATCACATTCTCATACAAATTTGTGTAAAATAGTATATTACTATTATATTCTAGCACATTCAAAGTACCAAATAGTGCTAGTTCTATGGTTGTATCATAATAACTCTTTGCTCTCCCATAGAGGGCCCATGTCTGCCTTACAAATATAATAAAGATGTCTAGTTGTCTGAAAGAGTATAACAATTTGTAAAGCAGCACAAAATTGCAATTACAGGCTGTCTTATTTTTTCTGGAAATAAAAATAATTACACAGCTTTAATTGTTATAACAATTATATCTTTAAAGTACCTGGAAAATCTGCATTTTTCTCATATATTCATGGATAATATTATCTTAATTTCTATTAAGCTCTTCTGATAAGCTGCTATTCTACTTGATTAATCATTGTTTTGTTTTTCACATGAACACTTATAATCATTTAGAAAAATAATTGGAAAGTATGGATTTTCCACATAAAGGAAAATCTTGGTTGGCTGCTTACTTGATTTTGAAAGTAAAGTAGCATTAACATGGGGCCATTGCTCTTATAGCTTTCAGATTAAAATATCTACAAAACCTTACTTCTCTTCTAAAAATTTTACAACTCAAAACCTTTTACAAATTCTTTTTTTTTTTCTCATTTTCCTCAATAAAGTCAACAAATTCAGAGTTCCCTTTTCTAGAATTTGGTAGTCACCTGACTATATGTTTGGTATATATTTCTGGCTACCTTTCCTATTGATCTATATTGTTATAATAAAGTGTGGTTCAATATTCTAACTAAATCTGTACTCAGGATCAATAGAGCAATTTGAATATAGACAGTGCATAACAAATGTTTGTGGAATAAAAACAGGCTTCTAATTTTAATCCTCACCTCCCATGTACCCTTCCAACCTAATTTTGTCCTTTCACTAGACGAAGAGAGTTCCTGTCCCTCAATCCAATGTCATATTTTTGAGTCATCAGTCTGTATTACCACTCAAGAGCTTTGATATTTTTGGCATCTGTGACAGGATCTTTTGGCATTATCACTACTTCTTCTCCATCTCTTTACAGGTGCATTTTCTTAAGCCTTCCAGTTCTGGAAACTCAGTCACATTAGATCCTTTCCTTTACACTCTATAGTCTCCTCCACATGAGGTCATTCAAGCCCATGCCTTTAGTTCCCCTTCTGTACAAATGAATCCCAGATTTTTATCTCCATCCCACAACATTCCTCTGATCTCTGTGTCCCTATATCCAGTGTTGACTTGACATTCCCCACTGGATGTCTGAGAAATATCTCAATCTCAGCATGCCCAAAATCTCACTTATGACCTCACATTCTGACTCTTGCCAAAATTAGAGTTGTCCTTTTATAGTTATTCGTAGAATGAAAGAAAAAAAAAATTATTCCATCAGTGACTGTCATGACCTTTCTCATGTAACTTCATTTCACTCTTCCTGAGTTTTTTCGTCATTCTGTTTATTTCACAAACACTTCTATTGTGTAGTCTTTGAATCAGGCACCCTTTCAAAGCAGTTTACTAATTCTAATTCACTTAATCCTCATACAAAACTTTGATTTAGTTCTCTTCTTATCTCCATTGTACAGATAGACACTGAGGCAAAGAGATGTTAAATAACTTGTTCAAGGTTACATATCTAATAAAATCTGGATGGGAATTCAAAGTCAGTTGATTTGCATCCAGAGTCTGTGCACAAACCACTATGCTTTGTTTTTGCTCTATTAATTTAAGGAATGAGATTGGGCCAGGTCCACTGACTCTATTATCTCACTCTAACTATAATCATTTACGTTGAGAATATGAAATGAGAGCAATAGTTTACCAGGGTGATAAAGTTAAATTTTACTGCATTATATTTTAGCACACTTTTTAAGCAATGTTAATATCAATGTGTTGATTTTATTTGGATGAATTGAAAATGAGCAGAAGTGATGCAAACAACTGTGGTATTTAAGATGACAGAAATACCTTATAATGTTTTCTAATTTCATCTTATTTTACTTAGTTTTATACATTTGTGTCTCAAATCAGGCTCTACCCTCATGTAGAACGACACCATCTTTTCATGAGCATTTGAAAATTTGCCGACGATACCATTGTTTTCTAAGCCTAAACTGATTCCTATTCATCAATTCATTTATTTTTTCATAAAATATTTATTGAAGTACTTATACAAATAGGAAACATAAATATACACTTTATGCCTACAGTTCACCAATTGGTATTAGGAACTGGAAATATGACAAAGTCCCATACATAAGGAATTTACGCTCCAAAAAAAAAAAAAAAAAAAACAAGATTTTATATTTCCTTAAGACATTGGAAGTCAAATGGCAAAATGTTAATAGTGGTTATTTCTGGGTGGTAAAATTATGTGTGATTACTCAATATTTTCCAAATTTTTAAGTACAATATGTTTTAGTTTTATACTTAAAAAAGATTATAAAATGCATTTTATATATCATACTTTCTTTGAGGGCTTTGATAATCTAATGGGATTCAGTATTGGAGCATTTATTTGCAAATAATTTAAAGAGGTATTTCTCTTTCATCAGTTGCCCACAGCCCTTTCCCAGAGCGTGGTACATAGTAAGCACCAGTGTGTATGAATTTAGTCGGCGTCAGAGCAGGAGGAGATGGAGAAGAAGGAGAGAAAAAACATAATTACAGTTAAAACTTACTGAGCACAGAACTTTGTGCCAGATGCCTTTCTAAGCACTTTGAATGAATTTACCCTTCGTTTTCACAACACCCCATGAATCATGTGCCATGATTATAAATATTTTACAGATAAGGAAAGTAAGGCACCGAAAGGTTAAGTAATTTGCCCAAGGACAATTGACTCATAAGTAGCATATCTGGGATTCAAAGGATTCAAACTCAGGCCACCCACCTCCCAAATCTGCACACATAACAACTATTGGGGTCTATTAGATGTTTCTGAAGTGAAATATCAGCTCAATATTAATTGGTAAGGAGGGTAGTGGTGACAGTCCCATGTGGAAGTTGTCTTGTGTTTATGTGACTTTTTTCATAAGCAAATCTGAACAGAAGGAGCAAGAGTTCTAACTCTCAGGAGAAATTGTGATGGAGGGAGGGGCCCTCAGTTTGACTCCTGAACTAATAGCAGGAGCTCTTTGGGCCATATTTAAAGGAAATGTAAAATAACGTACTGTAGGCAGGGCTCCATCCCCAGAAATGCATCCGTGGCTTGGCGCACTCTCAGCCATGGCAGGTCACACTGCCTCCTGTGTCCACCTCGGTAGCTGCCCCATGGGCCGTAAAATTGAGGTCCATGTATCTTCTTAGCACCTGTTACTGCTGCTCCGGGGTGTGGCCAGCATCTCCAATCTATTGCTTTCGTGCATTTGTATTGCCTACTGTGTCAGCCCTCAGCCGCTCAGAGCTGTTTGACTGCGCAGTCTAAATTATCACCCTGGGTACAAATTATTGTTAGCTTGTGCCTTGTTTACTAAGTTGCATAGGATTTGAATAATCTGCTGCTAACTCTTTTTTTCCCATAAACCTTATTATTTTTATTTATCTTTTATTAGAAAAGTTGTTGGTTTACAGAAAATAATATGCATAAAGTACAGAGTTCCTCTATACCACCCTATTATTAGCACCTTGCATTAGTGTTGCACATTTGTTACTATTGATGAAAAAACATTTCTATAATTGTACTATTAACTATAGTCCATGGCTTACCTTAGGTTTCACTGTTTGTGTTGTACCATCTCATAGATTTTTTTAAAACTTGTTATTCTGATAATATATATACAACCTAATTTTTCACCTTTTAACCACATACAAATGTATAGTTCCGTGCTGTTAGTTATATTCACGCTATTATGCTACAATCACCACCATCCATTAACAAGACTTTTCCATCATCCCAAATAGAAATTCTGTATAATTTAAACACCAGTTCACTATTCCCTACCTCCATGCTATCTCCTGGTAACATATAATTAGGTTCTGACAGTATGAATGTACTTATTCTAATTATTTCCTGTCAGTGAGATCATACGATATTTGTCTTTTGTGTCTGGCTTATTTTACTCAGCATAATGTCTTCAAGATTCATCCAGGTTGTCATACGCATCAGAACTTCATTCCTTTTTTATGGCTGAATAATACTCTATTGTTTACATACATACCTCAGTTGATGGGACAGCTGGGTTGCATCCATCTTTTGCCAAGTATGAATAATACTTCTATGAACATTGGTGTGCAAATATCTGTTTGAGTTCCTGCTTTCAATTCTTTTGGGTTTAGACCTAGAAGCAGGATTTCTGGGTCATACGGTAATTTTATATTTAAATTTCTGAGGAACTGCCAAACTGTCTTCTACAGAAGCTGCATTTTCATTGCCATCAGCAATGAATGAGTGCTCCTATTTCCCAACATCCTCTCCTACACTTCCAATTTTCTGGATTTTTTCTTTTTTTTTAATCATAGTCATTCTGGTGGGTGTGAAATATATTGCATTGTGATTTTGATGTGGTCTTGAATTTTGAAAAATTGTATACGGCTAATTTTGTAAAATGTAATGGCTAATGATAAGCATCTTTTCATGTACTTTTCGGCCATTTGTATATCTTCTTTGGAGAAAAGTTACTCAAGTCTTTTGTCCATGTTTTAATTAGGCTTTTTGTCTATTTGTTGTTGAGTTGTAGGATTTCTTATGTCTTCTGGATATTAAACCCTTATCAAATATGTGGTTTACAAATATTTTCTCTCATTTTGAAGTCTGTGGTTTTACTTCCATGATAGAATATATAATTAATATACAGTGTTTCAAAATTCAAGATTTTTCAGGGGCACATATATTACATCAACTGCCTCTCTACCACAACTACATTCTTCTCCCACTATAGCCTGTTTTACTTTTTGGATTAGTCTGATTATGGAATACTGTCGACAAACAAGATAGAGTGATAGATGAATTAAATAGGAATATGTTAATGCTAACAATCATCTGCTTACATGACATCTTCTGTATGTATTAGAGACATTATTGCTGTCCTAAAATAATGTTCTTTGATAAGAACTATATTTGTATGGTGCATTTTAGTTTATAATGTTCTTTTATCTTAAAAAAATGACTTAGAGAATTTTCCTTTTTCAGCGTTTCCTTCCCAAAAGTCAACAGTTTTACAAAATGTTAATATATGTAATAACTGGTTAATAGTGATAGCAGGTTCATAGTAGGGTTAAGATATGAAAAGTCAGGGTTAATATTTAAATGCATAATCCATAATGTAATTCATCTTCATTTTAAAATGAGTACAGGATTCAGTTTCCTTAAATTGTATTCTCTGCTCTTCTATACATTTGCTTTTCATGTAATATGAGCCTCGTTGGCTTCACATTTTCCTCATTTAAATGAGGAAAATGGACTATATGACCCTTAAGTTTTCTGTGTCTCTTTATTTTTTTATGTTATTTGTATCTCCTAACAAACCCTTACTGGATGAACAGGAATATAGATTAATAGATATTCTTAAATTATAACTTATAATATCAAAATACTTCTTTATCTCATTGCCTCCTTCTGTTACTATTTACCTCTTCTTTAATAGAATTGGCATCTAAGAATATGATTCTCATCAAATAAACCTACTAAATTTAGAGAATGAACTTAGATGAGCATATATAATAGAAAAAAGTACTATTAAGTGATGCCTTCTTTCTCTCACACACGTGAGCGCGCTCACACACACTCCAAGTGTATAAATTAGATGGATAGATTTGACTGATAAATGGATAGATAGATGGATATATATATATATATATATTTATGTTATAAATATGATGGATGGGTAGATGGACGGATGGATGGATGGATTAGACAGGAAGAAAGTAATGGGAGTTTATCACACATGGCATTTGTTGTATAATGAGACTCTTATAACTAAGCTACTTGTGTTTATAGCTTTTCCCCTAAATATGCTGTAAAATTCTTGCAGTCAGGCACCATGTCTTGTAAACTGGCCTTGAACTTTTAAGAATCTCAATGAATAATTTCTGTTTTTCATTTTATTTTCAACCAAGTGAAACATTAGAAGTGCGTATAGAAAAATTATAAAGACACAAACTTTTTCATTAGTAGCATATATTTACCATTTCTGAGTCCTCCCTTACCCCATCAGATAGTCAGTGCCCCAGTTATTGCCACTATCTCCACTATCTCCAGGCGCACCACTGTGACTTGCATATGCTGGAATTTCAAAAGCAGACATGGCCTCTAGATGCTCTGGATTTCCAAAGCACCTGCAGTTCACACCACAAGGATAACTATTTATATGTAGTTTCCTGACTGTGTGTGACGCTGTGGGAGAAAGTTGCCATATATTTGGAGCATTCTTTTTGTAAATGAGTAGTACATATTGACAGCAACACCATATAACAATGTCTATAATCATAACCTTAACCCAGGCCACCACACTGCTAAACTCCAAACAGCTTCATTCAACTAAGGTCCCTGTGAGTGGCACTTCCTGGATGGTGCAGCTCACGATCTGTATGGTAGCACAAGGCAAGCTTGCATTAACGCTACATAATACATTTTACTCAACATAATGTTATAGTGCAGAGACGAGGACACAGTGCACATTTAGTAGTAAAATGTGGGTTAAATGAATAAACTAATTATAAATAAATAAATATATGAACATTTTATTTGTATTACATATTCTCATTCACAGAATTTAGCAGCTGTAACATTTTAAAAAAATGTTGCTTTAATTATTAACTTTAGTTAAAGAATCATAATCCTTGGTTTATTTCACCATCTTCAGTTGTAATTCCCAGGAGTTGAGGCTGGATTTATTACTTCTCAGTGCAGTACACAGTGCCAACTTTTTAATAGGCATTTAACAATCTCCTGCTTTGTTTTGATATAATTTGATTTAAATTTCCCTTTTGAAATACTTTATTCAAAGCAGTCAAACAAAATGCCATGAATGTTTTATTGGTAAGCAGACAAATATCTTTAAACTTCCTTTTTACATTTTAGAAAACTATGATTTTATCTACATTCTCTAGCATTACCTAATATCTTTTCACATTCTGGAAATCTCAAAATATCCAATAAACACCGAAATTATTGAAGAAAATTGTTCTGGGGGTGAGGGCAGCTGATTAAATTACTTTCTTTTAGGTTACTCAGTCTATAAGAGTGTCACTAAAGTGATTAAATCTGCTTTATGTGGGAAGCAGCTGTACATACTTTACCAGGTTACTATTCTTTCTGTTGTCAACTGAAACGGTGGATAAGAAGTAAGGTATTTTATTATAATTTCCAGTGGCTGGGAGAAGGTCCAGTTTGGCATCAGTCTTAGTGAATTATTAGATGCATTTTGTATTTGTGAATTTGATAATAGTAGTTTGTGAGTGCTCATTATCTATACAATTCAATATTACCACAAAAATTGCCTTAAGAGAATGGTGTCTGATATTGGCTCCGAGATGTAATTTTGAACCATTAAAGTTGTGAAAACCACTTTTACTAGTGAGTCAGCAGTGTTTATAATGTGTACTTAAAAGGAGATAATTAAGGACCAGGCAGCCTCTTGATTGTTTGCAGTGCTTCCAAAATTTTATTCTAATGAACAACTGTTATTTCAGTCTAGCCATTTGTGGAATACAAACTAATTGCTTAGCTTCATCTGCAGTGTTTCTGAATATGAAAGGACTACACAATACTGATTTGATTAATCCTGGTGTACTTATATAGGGAGAAAAAGGATGCTATTAACTTTGAACTTTTGATATTTGATTTGTGCATATAATTTTTATCCAGATGGCACAGGTTTATGTTAGACCAACCCTAATTACTTAATTCTGAGTAGTAAGGATTTAAAAAGATACAAAGAATGTCTTTCACAAAAGTAGAAACGAGGAACATGTTCACATTTGGATAAAAGAGCATGGAAGTTCATATATTTTTGGTAAAAAAAATTAAGATTTCTAAGTTTTCAATTATGTAAAGTTTTGGAAAATATGAAATTCTCAAAATATTCAATAACATCTTGAGCAACTATTTTTCTTGTTCCCTACTAAATATTTCTCAAAAACCAACACCCAATATTTCTGGACACTAATCTTTCTTCTGGAATGAGCATGAGGACTCAACTTTTCAAGTAACTTCAATGTAATCCTATGTTAGGAACTTATATGCATTTGATAATCTTATTGTGCTTGTTTTTCCATTTTTTTAAATGTCATAACATATGTGTCACCTAAAATATTAACCCTGTCCTCATCCATATTTTATTAAAATTCTAACTAACCAGCATACTTGGTTTTAGATATTGGAGCCAAATGTCAGTGCTAATTTACATGGCTCATTAAGTGTGGTAATTTTATATCAAGTATGGAATGAAATCAGTAAGTGATATAGAAAGATTATTTTAAAACCTATAAAACCCTTGAAAACAAAAACTCATAACAACTTAAACCATCTCTCCTATGTCTTAATAAGTATTCATCCACTACAGGTTTTCTGATGCCCCGTCTCTATTTGGGTTATTACAATTTATACTTATGCTGCTATTTTTAAATAATGAACACATTTGAAAATCAATAGAAATTTCAAGCCTACTTATATAAAACCTCAAGTGGCTAGATATCTTACTTGCTTTTGCTTTGCCTAACATGTTAGCAGAGTCAGCTGTTTGAAGTACCCTTTCATATACTTTACCCAAATACTGTATTGAAAATATTTTATTTCTCTTAAAATTAGATTTAGAGTCTTTTAACTTGTGCTGAATTTAGAGGAGAATAGGAAAGGTAATTTATTATAAAAATATTGAGCATGTAAATATTCTGATGTCTCTGGGTTTGTAAACCTAAACAAAGTGCTTCCAATTAAAAGATACAAGTCAAGCCATAGCATCCTCCCAGAAACAGCATTTTTAAGGAAATTATTCCTGATAAAGGGACTCCTGCCCTACATTTTATACAAATGCCTGCAAGCACCATGTTTTCTCAACCTTGTACACAACTAAAAATAATAAACTTGCACAACAGTCAGGATAAATGTATTTAGAGTATAAAACAGGGCACCATGATATCCAATCACAAGCAATTACATTTAACCTGATTTTCCAAAATCCTGCAACAAAAAAGGAAAGAACGTGTGACATGATCAGAGAACACCTCTGAGACTCCAGGAATCAGGGCTGTGCAGAAAGCTGGAGACCAGAAATGACCTTGAAGAAAGAATTAGGTAAAAAGGTGAGGGAAAAATTAGAGAGCAGAAGAGGTTGACAAAGTTCTTTGTTGCTACAAATTCTCAGGAAACGAACTATAAGAGGGAGTGTACACCCCTGGCATCAAGATAGTAATGGTCATTAAGGTCTAGATGCAGTAGGTCTGGGGTGGGGCCAGAAAAGTTGCAATTTAAGAAAATGTATACATACATATTCATATATGTATACATATATATACATGCATACATACATGCACATACAGGTAATAATGATAAATGCCTTGGAGAAAAAACTCTGTTTTAATAAATGAATAATGGTTTAATAAATTTAACTAGCATAGCCCATATTGAATGTTTTAAAATATTAAATATAAGTTTGAGGTTCCAGAACTTGAGTCTAATTGGCAGAAATCAAGATGTTATTCCTTTTACCATTAGCACTGATCAAATTGATATTTTCAATAGTTTCAAAAATTGATATTTTTCTTAGTTCAAAAGGGATAGTGAGAATTTGAAATAGTTTCAGAACTTCAGAAGATTAAGTAGGAGAAAACAGAGAAGATTGGCATTCTGAAACTCAAAGAAGAAAATGAAAATTTAATATTGATTCATTTATTCAACCCTCCCTGTGTCCAATGAGCAATGGAACCAAGCACCATATTAGACATCGTGGAGACACAATAATGAAAAGAAAGCAGATAGCAACTGCTTTCTAAAGTTCACCTTTTGGACTTCCAGTTGACTAAGACAGAAGGTAAAACAAACCACATTATTGTTCACCCAAAGAATCTTTGAAAAATTAGCAAAAACTGGAAGAAATACTTCCTCATAAGTCCAGAAAAAATTAATGGTTTTCAGTAACTGAACAAGTGCCACATCAAGAAAATGCAGCTTAAAAAAATGGTAGGAGAATCTTGTGGGGGGGCCCTTGATGGCCCCTTGCCTAGCTGGTCCCCAGCATAGTGTGGAGCCAGCCCACACTCCCATTGTGGGTCTTTGGTCCTGCTCCAGAGGGTGCATGTTGGAGCCATTCGATTGTGCAGCAGCCTGAAGTACTGAACCAGGAAACAACTCTGGCTCACCCTCCCAGAAATTTCCTTGTAGGCAGAAGCAGATTGCTGACAGCTAAAAGAGTACAAGAAACAATTCAGTCAAAATGGCCTAGGGCAAAGGATTGCTGGCTTTAAGTCATAAGAAAAGAATACCAGGGAAGGGAAGAAAGTCTATTTCATGGTGATTTCTAGCTACATTCAATTCCTGTAAATGGAGGAATTCTTAAACTGTCAAATAAGTATTATGTTGCAGGCCTAGAAAAGACTTAGAAGACTCAGCATTTCACATTCCCTTCAGGCCGATCTTGTTGATAGGAGATGAGAGCACCAGCCAACACAGAGTCAACTTAAAAGACTGCGAAGGGTGTTTGTTTTTTGGCATTTCTTTATTTGTTTCTGTAAGCTCCTAACACTGAAGGAAATCTCTGTCACATCAATAGCTGAATATAAACTTAAGGAACAGACAGCATAAGGACTCAATCCCAGAGTTAATGGTTTAAAATATTAAAATATATCATGGAATAAAATAGAACAATAAAATCAAAGAAACAGGAAATGACAGTCCACCCAAAGAAACAAGATATATTCAGAAAATGTCAGCAAAGAAAATCAGACTTTGGACATTCCAGCAAAGACTTTAAAAATTTGATCCTCATTATGCTCAAGGAGATAAAGGAAAACAAAGCACAATAATGAAAGGATATCAGGTAAACAATGAATGAACAATTTGAGAATCTCAATTAAGAGAGAGAAAATTTTTAAAGGAACCAAACAAGACATACTGGAGTTGAATAAAACAATAACTATAAGGAAAAATTTCCTAGAGGTTTCAACAGCAGATTGAAGCTGACAGAAAAATCAGAGAACTTGAAACCAAGATAATTGAAATGATTGAGGCTGAAGATCAGAAAGAAAAAAGAATGAAAAAAAGTGAACAGCCACAAAGAGAACTGTGTAACATCACCATTATAAGTCACAGAAGGAGAAGGAAAAGAGAATGAGGCAGAAGGAATATTCAAATAAATAATGGCAGATAACTTCCAAAATTCAATGAAATACATTAGTATGCATATCCAAAGCACAATGAAACTCAAATAGGATAAATTAAAAGAGAATCATGTCCCAACACATTAGAGTCAAACTGATAAATGTCAACAACAAGGAGAGAGTTCTGAAAGCTGAAAAAAAAAATCTGTTATATGCAGGGAAGTCCTAATAACTTTAAGTTCTGATATCTCATCAGAAACCATGGCGGCAAAAAGGCAGTGAGACAAAATATTTAAAGTGAGGAAAGAAAAAAACTACCAACCAAGAGTTTTAAATGTGGTATGACTGTCTTTCAAAAATTAGGGAGAGATTGAGACACTCCCAGATAAACAAAAGCTGAGGGAGATTGTCACTACTAGAAATGCCCTACAAGAATTGCTAAAGAAAGTTATTCAGACTGAAAATAAAGGCCACTTGATAGTGGATGGCAGGTGCATAGAGAAATGAAGACATCTGGCAAAGGCAACCAAATAGGTAATATTAAAGGCCAGTACTTTGTAATGTATTTTTTGGTATGTAATTCAATTTTTGTTTCTTATGTGTTCTAAAATGAAAATGAATACAAAGTAATGATAAATACATGGTTTGGGGCAATGTATAAAGATATACTTTGTAACAAGTAGAACAAAAATGTGGGAAGACAGAGAAGTACAGGAAAGGTATTTGTGTATGCTGTTCATAAGTTGTAATTAAAATAAATGTGTTTGTTATGGATCTAAGTTGTTAAATTTAAGCACTATGTTAATCACAAAGAAATATATGAAAACTATAGATGGAAAGAAATGAGAATGGACTCAAAATGGTACACTACAAAAAATCAAACACATATGAAAGAAGGCATTAACAACTCAATTAAAAGTAGAATTGAGGGTCAAAAATGATTAAGATTTGCAAAGACAAAATAGGAAAAGGGCAGAAGAAATTCCTGCATTAACACTAGCAATTTTAAAGGGATTAAACTTTCCTGTCAAAAGGCAGAGATTGGCAGAATGGATGAAGAAGCATGATCCAAATAGATGCTGTTTACGAGACTCACCTTAAAATCAAAGTATGATGGGAGTAAAAGGATGGAAGAAATATAAACCATGCAAACAGTAACTAAAAGAGAACTGGAGTGTTCATACTAATATCAGGAAAGATAGACTTTAAGTTAAAAATATTACAAGGGACAAAGAAGAACACTCTATACTGATAAAGGGGTGAATTCAACAAGATAACATAAAATTGTAAATATATATGCACCTAATGGCAGAGCCCCAAAATATGTGATGCAAATGTTGACAGATAGGAAGGGAGAAATACATAATTCTACACTGATACTAGGAAACTTCAGTATGCCATTTTCAATACTGGATAGAATATCTAGACAAAATATCAAGAAGGAAATAGAAAACTAGAGTTTTCATATATGGAATGCTTCACCCAATAGCAGCAGAAGGCACATTCTTTTCATTGCCCAGGGATCATTATCCAAGATTGACAACATATTAAGACACAAAACAAGTCTCAATAAATTCAAAAATATTGAAATCATATGATGTATCTCTTCCAGCCACAATGGGATGAAGTTAGAAATTAATAACAGAGAGAGAACTGGGAAATTCACAAATATGTGGTAATAAAAGAAGGTGCTCTTAAACAACTAATGGGTCAAAGAAGAAATCACAAAAAATTGTATGAAACATTGGAGGCAAATGAAAATGAAAGTACAACATGCCAAACTACAGATGCAACTAAGGCAGTGCTGAGAGGGAAATTTACAGCTCCAAATGCTTACATTACAAAAGAAGAAAGATCTCAAATCAGAGATCTAACCTCACTAAACCCAAAGTGAGCAGAAGGAAGGAAATAACAAAGATTAGGGCAAAGGTAAATGAAATACAGAATCTCATAAAAAATAATAATAAAGAGAATCAACAAAACCAAAAGTTGATCCTTTGAAAAACAAACAAAAAAAAAAATTAAAAAAAAATTGACCAAACTTTGGCTAGACTGAAGAAGAAAGAAAAAAAAAAAAAAAAAAGAGAGACAAGATAACTAAAATCAGAAATGAAAGGGGGGGCATTATCAAACACAGAAATAAAAATGATTCTAAGAAGATTCTATGAACAACCTGCCAACATATTAAATAACCTAGATGAAATAGGCAAATTCCTAGAAACATAAAAACTATCTTTATTGACTCAAGGAGAAATAGAAGACCTAAACAGACTAATAAAAAGTAAAGAGATTGAATCAGTAATCTCTCAACAAAGAAAAGTTCAGGACAAGATGGATTGACATGAATCTTTTATTTCAAAGAACAATTAACTCCAATCCTGCTTAACTTCTTCCAAAAAAATTGAAGATAAATGAACACTCCCTAACGCATTCAATGAGGCCAGCATTGCCCTAAAGCCAAAGGCAGATAAAGATATCACAAGAAAAGTAAACTACAGACCAATATCCTTTATGACCATAGACGCAAAATCCTCAACAAAATACTAGGAAGCCAAATCCAACAGCACATTAAAAGAATTATACACCATGATCAAGTGGGATTTATCCCAGGTATGCATGGATGGTTCAACATAAGAAAATCAGTTAATAAAATGCACTCTGTTAACAGAATGAAAGGGGAAAACCACAGACACCCCCCTTTCAAGTAATGCAGAAAAAGTACATGACATAATCCAGCACCGCTTCTTGATAAAAACACTTAGAAAACTAGAAGTAGAATGAAATTTACTCAAAATGATACATGACATCTTGAAAAACCCATAGCTAACATTTTACTTAATAGTGAAAGACTGAAAGTTTTCCCTCTAAGATCAGGAATGATAGAAGGATATCCACTGTCACCACTGTTATTCAGCACTGTTCTGAAAGTTTTAGAGCAGTCAGACAAGAAAAAGAAATAAAAGGCATCCAAATTTGAAAGGAAGAAGTAAAACTTTTCCTATTTTGTGATGACATGATCCAATATACAGAAAATCCTGAAAATTCCACAACAAAGCTACTAGAACTAATAAATCCAGTGAAGTGGTAGGGTGCAAGATCAACATTAAAAAATCAGTAGTGTTCATATACACTACAAATGAACAATCTGAAGAGGAAATCAAGAAAAAAAATCATTTACATCAGTCACTAAAGGGATCAAATATCTAAGAATAAATCTAATCAGGATGTGATGGACTTGTACTAGGAAAAGCATAAAGCTACACTGCTAAAAGAAATCAAAGAAGGGCATTCCATGTTCGTTGATTGGAAGACTACATACTGTTTTGATGTCAACTCTACACAAAGCAATTTACAAGTTCAATGTAATTCCAATCAAAATTCCAATAGCTTTCTTTGCAGACATAGAAAATACAATCATCAAGTTTACATGGTAGGGCTCCAAATAGCCAAAACTATCCTGAAATTGAAGAATGAAGTTGAAGGACTCACATTCCCTGATTTTAAAACTTCTTAAAAAGCTACAGTAATCAAAATATCATGACCCTGGCACAAGAACAGACATATAGACCAGTGGAATCAAATTAAGAGTTCAGAAATAAACCCTTGCATCTATGGCCAGCTGATTTTTGACAAGAGTTCCAAGTCCACTCAATGGGGAAAGCATAGTCTCTTCAACAGATAGTGCTGGGAAAACTGGATCTTCACAGGCAAAAGAGTGAAGAAGGTGGGTGCCTACTTCATACTACAATTCAACATGGATCAAAAACCTAAAAATAAGAACCAAAACTATAAAGCTCCTAGATGAAAACACAGAGAAGCATCTTCAGGACCTTGTGCTAGGCAATGAGTTCTTAGATTTTGCACTCTAAGTACGAGTAACAAAAACAAAAATATATGGACCTCATCAAAACTAAAAACTTTTGTGCATCAAAAGACCTCATCATGAATGTAAAAATGACAACCAGCAGAATGGGAAAAATATTTGGCACACACATGTCTGATAAGGGTTTAATATCCAAAATATATAAAGAAATCCTACCTACAACTCACCAAAAAAGAGACAACCCAATTTAAAAATGGGCAAAAGACTTGAAAAGACATTTCTTCAATGAAGATATGTACGTGAAAAGATGCTCAACATCATTAGCCATTAGGGAAATGTAAAGCCGTATCTCAAGGGGATAACATTTTGCGTGAACTAGAATCACTACTATTTAAAAAGTAGAAAATAACAAGTGTTGGAGATGATGCAGAGAAATAAGAATACTCATTCTTATTTATTGTCATTGGGAATGTAAAATAGTACACCCGCTGTGGAAGACAGTTTGTCAGTTCCTCAGAAAATTAAGTACAGGATTACTCTATGACCTGGAAATCTCATTTCTAGGTATACACCCAAAACAATTGAAAGCAGGGACTTGAACAGATATTTGCATACCAATATTCATGGCAGTATTATTCACACTTGCCAAAAGATAGAAGCAACCTAAGTGTCTATCCTCCAATGAATGGATAAACAAAATGTGGTATATGCCCACGATGGAATATTATTCAGTCACAAAAGCAATGAAGTTCTGATACTTGCAACAACATGGATAAACCTTGAAGATACCATGTTGAATGAAATAAGCTAGACACAAAAGACAAATTATAATAAGACTCTTTCATGAATTGTAACCAATGTCCCACACTAATGTACATTGTTAATAGTGAAAACTCTGTGTGAGAAGGGGTTATATGGGTACCTTTATTTCCTGTATGATTTTTTCTGTAAACTTATAACTTCTCTAATAAAAATAATTTCTTAGAAAAAGACGTAAAAAAATTCACAAATTTGCAATGAGGGGAGAAGACAGACGTCTAAACAACTAGCCATGTTATAAAGCCTAGTGAATTTTGTGTGCTACTAAAATGCACATGCTACCTTATATTTAAGGATTCAATTCTGCTTAAGGGAGTCTGTAAGTGTGGCATTTGAGCCAAATCTTGATGGATATGAAATAGAGGAAGATAAGGGTGAGAGGTCAGACAGGGACAGGCCATGAAAGGATTTAGACGACATCTAAGTAGGGTAAAATTATTCTCAAGGATTTAAAAGAGATGTACTGTGAACATTTTTAGATTAGAAATGGCATGACTCAATCACTATTTTAGGAAAACAGTCAAAGCACTAGAGTTAAAGATAGTTTGGGTAGATAAGCAACTATATAGTTGCTAAGAGTTAAGAGCAAACAGATGTGAGTTTAATCTGGGCAAAGCCTCTTACTAGTTTTGTAACATTGGGTAAATTACTTAATCTTACAGAGCCTCAATTTCTTCACAGGTAAAATTAAAATAATACTAATTACTATATGAGATTATTGTAATGATTAATTTTGACAAAGCATGTAAAAGTTCATGGCATTTGGAATTATTTGTCCAGGGTCAACCATTATTTTCCTCCATCATCATCATCCTCGTTGTCGTCGCCGTCATCATAATCATCATCATCATCATCATCCTCCTCCTAACTTTTAGATAGTTGCAAATCAGTCAAGATGCTATTGCCATAATCCAGCAAGGAGATAATAAGGCCCAAATTCTAATAAGAACTGCAAAAAGAATTTACATTGCACTTATTTTATCTTTGCTAAAAATCTATAAGGCAAGTATTATTAAATCCCCAAGTTACAGGCAAAGAATCTGAAGTTCAAACTATCGCACACTTGAGTGACAAATTAGGTAGGGTTATGATGCAGAGGATGGAGTTGGGGAGTTTCTGTAAAGTGCTTAAAGCACACAGGTGTGTTAAGGCAGTGCTCCATGATTAGTGGCTATCACGGGGGTTTAAGGACCAGATGTTCATTCAACATTTGTTGAATGAATTGATAATCTATATAATCTCCTTTCTGGTTATGGAAAGAGAGAAGTGAAAGTTCATTTACAATTTAGGATAATCACATAAAATTACATGACTAGGTTGATGACTAGATTGATATTGAATTGACATAGTCAGATCCTTATACAAAAAGCTCCTCTATATCTATTTTTAAATGGTAAAAATTCTTGCCAGTTTGAAACTGGGTAAATGCCATAATTACTAAATGCCGGTAGATATTACAGTTTGTTGTGTTGCCTTCTGGCTGTTTATCCCATTTATATCTGGGTCAGATCAGTGTTATGTCAGATTCCAAAGTGGATCAAACAAGAATAAGGAGTGAATAAATGAGACTATATTGAATTGATCTCTTTACTTCATGGTAAAGCATTCCCAGAGTAATTGCTGAACTTCCAAGTGATGGTGCAATTTCAATACATTTTATCCAATACCACTGAAACCAATGTTTGGTTTTCTTTTTACCTTGGGTAGTTAGAGGCAGCTGTGTTCTGCAAGGGATTTCAGTTATAGCTGTTTTGCCTCACTCAAATACTGGATTGTGAGTTCCTGCCCCTCCAACTCTCTGGGACATTCCAGACTGTGTGTTTCTGCCCTGGTGGTGCTGTTCAGTCATCCAAATTAACAGAAGTGTAAACAGTTAGATATGCTGAGTGTTAGAAAGTTTCTGAATTGACATGGCCCTACTTGCCTCCTCGGAAGTTCATTTCTCACCTGTGAAAAGCGTTTTGAATGAAAATTCTCCTCTTCAAGTTGCTTTTGCTGAGCCTGAAGTAGTGCTTCCTGAATTTCAACGTGTTCTTCTTTGTCTGCAATCTGTTTAGTGGCCTCAGACTAAGAAGTATGTTTTGAAGCTGGGCTTTCAGCAGCACAGATAAGCACCTAGACCTGAACTAAAAGAAAAGAGTTGCATGAGGGAACCAAACATGATTTCAAAACCCAGAAGGAGCTGGCTCTGAATCAATTGGAAATTTTCTTGTTTTCAAAATGTACCAAGTCATAATTCTCACATATTGATTTTTTTTCCCACAATTCAGAAAGACTTTTCTGCAATCCTAAAAATCCAGTTTCCTAGCAAATCTGTGATTACACAGACATACACATAATATACACAGAAACTACCCAAATTAACAACCACAGAGAAATTTCAAATAAATTAGAGTCAATACTGTTAACTTACTAGTAAAATAGGAAATTCTCCAGGTAATTTGAAAAAGATTACTTTAGTCTTGAAAAATATTTTGAGATTAAAAAAATGAGTTATACCACAATATGATTCTTTTTTTTTTTTTAAGATGAGCTGTTTCATGTGTACTTTTTGTGAGATTGTGAAGAAAAATATAATTAAATACAGGTTTGGTGGGGACTGGAAAGGGTATGTCACTGTTATAGTGGCAATGTTAGAATTTTATGAAATATGGAATTTAAGAAGTTTGAAGATGATTAATCAGTCATGACTGGAAAAAAAATTGAAAACAATTTTCCTATCAGACCCTTCTTTGAAGGCTAAGAGTGTTAGAAGTTTCTTAATGCTTCCTAATATTTTCTTTGTATCAAGGGAAAGAAGCAAAATGTAGATCTATTTTAATAGGGAGCCATAACAGAGGGGATGCATACTAATAAGCCACATTGTCAGGTAGCTTTTAACCTAGTGGTTGAAACAGATGTGGTAGCAACTCTGATATGAGAAAGAATGCAGTACAACAAAATACAGATACAAGCAATATGTGCTCCAAGTTCACAAAAAGGAGATAATTGAGCCAGACTAAAATAAAATAGCTGAGAAGTCATAGTATAAAATATAATAGCTAAAAAGTCATAGTATAAAACCATAAAGTTCTTTTGAAAGACTCTTTCCAAAGTTTTGTGTTTTGTTTTTCTCTTAAAGAACAATTTTACATTGTGTATAAAAGTGTCTTTAACAGTTGCATCCATTTTGACCCATTCATTTCACTTCTAATCATTAATTATAGGGAAATAAATACACTGATTCAAAACATACTCAATATAACGTGGTTTACTCTAAATTCATCAAAATATAAGAAATGATATCAAGTTGCAACAATAGGCTGTTGATTAAGTAAGTAATGGCATATTCATTCAATGGGATAGTACACAGAATTCACAAATTAGATGTATTGAAATAGAAAGAGTTATAATGTTCTCTTTATTTTCAGAGAAGTTGTAGATTTACAGGAAAATTGTGTGTAAAACACAGAGTTCCCTATACCATGCTATTATTAACACCTTGAGTTAGTATTGTACATTTCTTACAATTCATGAAAGAATATTTTTGTAATTGTGCTATTAACTATAGACCATCGTTTAAAATAGGGCTCAATGCTTGAATTGTATAGTACTATGGTTCTGTTTTGGTTTGCTTTAAATTTTTATTCTAGTAACATGTATACAGCCTAAAATTTCCCCTTTAAACCACATTCAAATATATAACAATGTTAATTACGTTCACAGCGTTGTGCTACCATCACTACCATAACTTTTCCATCATCCCGAATGAAAACTCTACATAATTTAAGCATCGACTCCCTTTTCCCTAACCACACCCCAGCCTCTGGCAGTCTACACTCTAATTTCTAACTCTATGAATTTTCTTATTCTAATTATTTCATATCACTGAGATCACACAGTATTTGTTCTTTTGTTTCTGTCTTATTTCACTCAACATGATCCTCACTCCTTCTATTCATGCATAATTCCTTATTTTTTTTTGTTTTTTTTTTTAATTTGTGCCATTTTGAGACCCTTCTCATTTCTTTTGGAGTATATTTTTCATGTATTTTCTTTGTAGTTACCATGGGGTTAAAATTTAACATCCTAAATCTATAGCAATCATATTTGCTTTGAATCCAACTTATCTTCAAAAGCATACACAAGCACTGTTCCTCTACTCCTCTGTTCCCCCACCTTTTTTTTATACTTCTTACAAGCTGTATCTTTGTACATTGTATGTCCAAAACCACTGATTTATCATTACTTTTGATGCGTCTGCATTTTTGCACCTGTAAGAAATAAAAAGTGGCATTACATAACAGACAATATTAAACAATACTGCTGGCATTTATAATTACCCATATGGTTGCCTTTACCAGACGTCTTTATTCTTTATTCTGCTTTGATCCACTGTTTAGTGTCCTTTCCTTTCAATCTGAGGAACTCCCTTTAGCTTTGCTTGTAGGGCAGCTCTAGTGTTATGAACTCCCTTAGCTTTGTTTATCTGGGAATGTCTTAACCTCTCATATTTCAAAGAAAGTCTTGCTGAATATAAATTCTTGGTTGGTGTTTTAGTTTCCTAAAGCTACTAAAATGCAATATACCAGAAATGAGCTGGCCTTTTACAATGGGGATTTATTAACTTAAAAACTTTCAGTTCTGAGACATGAAAATGACCAAATCTAGGCATTTAACTGTTTTCCATAGTTTTGAGGAAGGTTACTGTTTTAAGATTCCTCTGCTGCCTTTGCCTAAGGGGAGTTGGAACAATGACCACCCTCAAAGATGGTACCTGGCAATCTGAAGTAGCTAATCAGAAGTAGAGATCTGGGATCAGAATACACATCCCTGGAGTTTGGAGACTAGGTCTTTATGTTTACAACCTGGCACCAGCTATCTGAGCCAGGAGCGGAGCTGCAGTCTCCACTGCTGCCTGTAACTAGGCTGGGAGACAGGGGATGTCACCACTGCAGGGAGGGTGAAATTCACCAGTATTTACTGCAATTTACCAGCCTCTACCTCCTGCCCCTTCCTGGCTGAGGCACAGTGTACCCCTAGACCCTGGAGTTTCAAAATAGTGGATTCAGATGGCTCCTGCCACTTCAATAGTTGTTTTGTGGAGAGACTGATTCCTGAAGCTTCCTACTGAGCCATCTTTCACACAATCCTCTTCCATAATGTTCTCTTGAGGTGAAACATAGATTTTTAAGTTCTGTCTAAGTAGACACACCATTTTAATAACTATATATACATATACACACATCTGTATAGGAAAATATTTAGAATATTAGATGTATTTTGTAATTAATTTCAATTATTTTATATCCTTTTGTTACTTTTTGTTTTGTTTTGTTTTGTGTTGCTTGTCTACTATTTACTCATTAAACTTGGAGGAAAAAATCATTCAGGATGTCACTCTAATTGCATCACTGGACCATTTTCTGTGTCAGTGAATCCTTATTAATATAGTATTTAATGGATATTTTTATCCAATTTGAGTCAGTTTCTTTTAACAAATGTTCAATGTTTATCAGGATTCTTGCGACTAAAGACCACTATTTCACTACAGCTTATAGCATTACTGATTTACAGGGAAGAATCACAGTGAAGACACAAATTGATTGGAGCAATATGCCTTCAAATGGTTTGAGTTTCATCAGCATCTCTGTGAATATTAAAAGTTCACAGAGAAATAGCTGGGGATGGGTGGAAAGTTTATGTAATTATTTTTAATTGATTTAACAATATAGCCATTAATAAAGAAAAGTCATCTCTTTATTCACTTCCCTCTGACTCATACAGACTGAGTCTCTAACACACGTGTTCTGTCAGTCTACAGGTAACTTTCATTCTCACGATATAGTATGAGAATGCATTGTAGGATGCACGCTATCTCTTTACTCATTGTATACCCTCTATCAATACTTAATAGACTCTAGAAAAGTAATTAAGATTAAGTGGGCTCTTATTACAAGAAGCTGTTCTCTATGATATACATTTCCTAAAGTCTGTGTGATTTTTTTTTCCCCTAGATTAGCATTCAAGAGCATTATCTGTTTAAAAGTTATGGGCAAAGCTTAAGACAAGCCTTACTATTTCTAAGAGTGCATGAAATACTGATTTGGCTTTCATAATAAGGACACGATATATCTTTGCTAGAATGGCTTGGAGGGAGCAATAACACAACACATAAAACTCGTATCAGTGGAAGAAGTAAAACTAAAATACAATTAATTACTGTTTTTACCACACAGTACACTGAACTTAAAATACTCTTCTACTTTTTTTTTCAATTTTATTTTGAAATAAATTCAAAGTTACAGGAACAGTTGCAAAAACAATACAAACCCCATACACAGCATACCCTGACCCCCCTCCCCCGATACCTCGATCCATCAACTTTAACATGCTGTCACACCACCATTTCTTTCTTTCCCTTCATCCCTCTGTCCCTCTCTCCTTCCCTCCCTATCTATCATCCATCATCTATTACTCTGTCTTCTGAACACATGAGGGCAAGCTGCACACATCCTTGAACAAACACTCTAATTCACATATACAGTTCCCATGAACAAGAACATTCTTTTATGCAATCCCATTAAGCACAGCTAAGAAGTTCAAGAAATTCAACATTGATACAAAGCTTACATTCTATGTTTCCTTTTTTTTTCTTATGTCCCAACTGTGTCCCTTTGAGCCTCCTGTCCTCCACCCTGTGATCCCATCCAGGATCATCCTTGGCATTCAATTGTCATCTATTTAGACTGTCTTTTTTTTTTTTTAATTGTGAAAACATATATACAGCCTAAATCTTCCCATTCCAACCCCTCCCTAGCATTCCATTAGTGGGATTAATCACATTTAGAATGTTGTAATACTATCACCTTCCCACCATCCATTACTAGAAATTTCCCTTCACCTCAAACAGGAACCCTCCACTCATTTCTTAACTCCCCATTGCCCCTTCCTCCACTTCTCGTAACCCATACTCTACTTTTCATCTCTATGGTGATATTCTCTGATAATTTCTTTGTGTTTACTGTGGGGCTTAAATTTAGCCTCTTAAATCCATGACAACTTGGTTTTCTTTGACACCAACTTAACTTCAATAGGACCCATGAACTATGTTCCTATACTCCTCCATTCCCCCACTTTTAAATAGTTCTTGTCAAATAGTACATATTTTACATTGAGTCCAAAACCACTGATTTGTCATTAGAGTTTATGTATTTTATATCCTGTAGGAAGTAAATAGTGGAGTTACAAATCAAAAATTATTGACTTCTATTTGTATTCCATTGTGGTCAGAGAACGTGCTTTGAATATATTCAATTTTTTTTTTTTTAATTTATTGAGGCTTCTTTTATGTACGAGCATATGGTCTATTCTGGAGAAAGATCTATGATCACTAGAGAAAAATGTGTGTCCTGGTGATTTGGGATGTAAGGTTCTATATGTCTGTTAAAATTCTCTATATCTCTCTCTCCTTTCTTTGTTTCTCTTTTTGGTAGGGCTCCCTTTAGTATCTGAAGTAGGGCAGGTCTTTTATTGGCAAAATCTCTCAGCATTTGTTTGTCTGTGAAGAATTTAAGCTCTCCCTCAATTTTGAAGGAGAGTTTTGCTGGATAAAGTATTCTTGGTTGGAAATTGTTGTGGAAATTTTAAATATGTCATGCCATTGCCTTCTCGCTTCCATGGTGGCCACTGAGTAGTCACTATTTAGACTTATGTTGTTTCCTTTGTATGTGTGAATTGCTTTTCTCTTGCTGCTTTCAGAACTTGCTCCTTCTCTTCAGTATTTGAAAGTCTGATCAGAATATGTCTTGGAGTGGGTTTATTTGGATTTATTCTATTTGGAGTTCGCTGGGCATTTATGCTTTGTGTATTTATATATTGTGTAAAAGGTTTGGGAAGTTTTCCCCAACAATTTCTTTGAATACTCTTTCTAGACCTTTACCCTTCTCTTCCCCTTCTGGGACACCAATGAGTCTTAAATTTGGATGTTTTATTTTATCTGTTGCGTCCCCAAGATCCATTTAGATTTTTTCAATTTTTTTCTCCATTCTTTCTTTTGTTCTTTCATTTTCTGTTCTGTGGTCTTCTAGGACACTGAGTTGTTGTTCAACTTCCTCTAATCTTGTATTATGAGTATCCAGAGTCTTTTTAATTTGGCCAACAGTTTCTTTTATTTCCATAAGATCTTCTGTTTTTTTATTTACTCTTGCAATTTCTTCTTTATGCTCTTCTAGGGTCTTTTTTCTGTCCTTTATATCCTGTGCCATGTTCTTCTTCATGTCCTTTATATCCTGTGCCATGCTCTCATTCTTTGACTGTAGTCCTTTGATTAATTGTGCCAAGTACTGTGTCTCCTCCAATTGTTTGATTTGGGTATTTGGGATTGGGTTCTCTGTATCGTCTGGTTTTAGCAAACGCTTTAACATTTTCTGTTGTTTTTGGCCTCTTGCCATTTGCTTTGCTTGATAGCTGTGATCTTCCAGGACCTCTGCTGAGGAAAGGCTGTGCTATGTCACAAGTGTGCTCCTTCCCTCAAGGGAAGCCCCAGGCCACTGGGCTGTGCAGGGGTGCTCCCAGCCTGATGCAAAAATGCTGAATGGGGTGTCTCAACCACCACCACCACCCCCTGCTTTTCGCACAGCTCCGTCTTCCCAGCTCCGGGACAACTAGCTGTGGTTGCACTCAAGGCCACTGTCCACGGCCGATACTGTGGCATGTGCGGGGTACTGTGGAATACACTACCCATCAGACTGGGTTTCCTGGCACGGCTCTGGGCTGTGGGTACGGTCCTGGGCAGGAGTATCGCCAGCACGCCAGGAAGCCGGCTGCAAGGGGTGCAGTTTCTTTCTCCTTTTGGCTCTCCCCTCTGTCCCTCTGGCCCTGGGACAATCAGCAGCAGGTGTGGGGAGGACTATCCTCCACGCCAGGCACCAAAGCACTGGCTACAGCCTGCTCCTGCAGTGTTTCACTGGGCAGTTCTCACTGCCATATCTGCAGCCGCTCCCGGTTTTTTTTTGTTTTTGTTTTTTTTAAAAGAACTAGTCTGTCTTCAAACGCCAACCCTCAGTTTCCCCACACCACAGCTCAGCCACGGGACATTCAGCCAGCTTACTCACTCGTTTCAGAATGCAGACTCCCGGTTTTACCAAGTGCCCAATCCCTGTGGATTTAGCAGACCTAGTCCGGCTGGTGCATTGCTAGAAGTGGTGTTCTGGGTCACTTTCTGGTTTTTACCTAGCATTTTTCATGGAGGTGTTTTTTTGGCCTGTCTCACCTAGCCGCCATTGTAGGTTCCTCCTCTCTTCTACTTTTTAGTAGGTTACCATGTGTTCTGAGGCATTTGGAATTTCATGTAAATTCTTTCATGCTCATTTATATTCTTGTTTATTCCACTACTTGGAAACCTGCAGAAAGAATCTGTTGGACAGTATTTCCTAAATATACTATAGAACCAATGAAAGAAATTTCCAACATACATTGACCTAAAAGCATGTTTCCTCTTAAAATTTGAATATTTTGAGTTTCTGAATCATATTTAATACGATCTGCTACATACACACTAGAAGAGCTCAATTCACTGACTGAGATCTTAAAGTGACTATTCTCTTAAATCACCATTGATTTTCATATGGCCAAAGCTAAAGGACAATTTATGCCTTATCATAATTGACAACTTTGCAGTTCTCAATACTAATGACTCTTTATTAAAATTCATTTTACCCTTAACTTCTAGGCCATTGCTTTTCCTACTTCTCTGTTTACTCCTTCTCAGTCATCTTTGAGGACAATTTTTTTCACGTGGCCTTAAGTATCTGTATTCCCCTAGGTTATACTTAATCTCCTCATTCTTCTTAGTCCATCCACTTTTCCTAAGTATTTATGCATCACTGTCTGCAGGAAGCCTTTTCTGCCATTGTGACCCTACAGTCTGATTAGATGCTACCTCCTGTACAATCACAGTTTCGGTGTACACCTTTATCACAGCACTTCTCTTATAGCACAGTAATCAGTTGATTTATGTTGCTCCTCAACCAGGTTGACTGTAAACCACTTGAAGTCAGTCAGCGATGAAAGTTTATTCAACTTTGCATTCCTGGTGTGTTGCATAGCATTTGGCGTATAGATAGCATTCAATGCGTTTGAAAAATTAGAGTACAACATTCAAAAGGCAATATTCTCATCATCAATGTGAAGTGAGAAATTCTATTTGGAAACTTTTTAACACGATATAGTATAGACAGACATATATATGTTATATAATATACATAGATGTTACATTATATGTATATCACATAATAGTTCATCTGTATATATGCACACTGTTTTAGTTTGCTAAAGCAGATGAGTGCAATATACCAGAAATGAGTTGGCTTTTACATTGGGGATTTATTAACTTACAAGTTTACAGTTCTCAGACCATGAAAATGTCCAAATCAAGGCATCAACAAGCAATGCTTCTCCCCAAAGACTGGCCACCAGCGATCCTCAGTTCCTCTGTCACATGGCCAGGCACATGGTGACATCTGCTGGTCTTTCCCTTCTCTCCTGGGTTTCATTGATTCCAGATTTAGCTGCTTCTCTTTCCACTTCTCTGACTTTTCTCTCTCGGGTTCTCTGGCTTTTCTCTCTCAGTTTCTCTGTGGCTTTTTTCTGTGTCATCTCTGTTTTTTATTCTCTCATAATGGACTCTAGTGAGAGAATTAAGACCCACCCTGAATGAGGTGGTTCACATCTCAAGTTATGATCCTACTCACCAAAAGATCCTACTTGCAATGGGTCCACACCCATGGGAATGGATTATCTCTAGGAATATGATCTTTACTGGGGGACATAAAGCTCCAAACCATGGCACACATTATATAAGTAGATGATTGATAGAAATATAGATATTGTGTGTGTGTGTGTCTGTGTGTTTGTGTGGATAAGGTCAGCAATCATCTTTCCCTAAATCACATGGGATGCTAAGAGTAGAAGTGAATCAGAGCACAATTGAAATCTGTTAGGATAGGAAAAGTAGGAAATGAATGCTTGAGAGGCAATCAGTAGCATCTCTAGTAGTACTTATTATTCACACAGATGAGACTCTTGAGATTCAGGTGAGGGGAGTAATGCCTGAGGCCTCCCAGTTGGAAAGGGACATAACTGGATTTTAATCTGTATCAGTTTGACCCCAAAGCTTGTATTTATAATGACTTATGGTAAAGAAATGCTAGTGAGGGAAAAAACAAGAAGTTTGTCTTCCGTAAGGGGACTTTAGTGGCTAGTTGGCCTCACTCCAAAGTTCTGTATGCAGAGGGATCTTGCTTCCTATAATGCCATGTGTGAAATTAAGATTTGTAATCACAGATCATAACCATCTGGGAAAATAACATCTGCAGCCTCAAACCCAAGGATTATGTGGAATTAGGTAAGGTTGATCAGATTTGCAATAGTTAGGCAATGAGACATATGCTGCTAATGAGATTCAGATCATCAAAGGGTGTTAAATGCAGCTAGTCCTTACACCTTGGGTTACCCATGTAGTGGCATTAGAGATAGGGTCAACTGTTAATATGGGGGTAGTGCTGTGGAGTATCCCACAATATAGGTGAATAAGGCATGTGGCTTTGTATTAAGTGTTTTAGGAATATTGCTAGAAAATGGTAGACCCATTGCAGATCCTTAAAATGGGCCAGAATAAGGCTAGTTGTTACCCCCAAGATTAAGGAAAAAAGATCTTTACAATATGTTAAAGAATATGTATTGTTCACTGGTGTGTATGGAGGCAGTATTCATGATTTGCAATGGGTGAAAGTGGCCTAAGGGTACATCGACTGAGGAACAGAATGTTGAACTGTGCTGTAGGCATACAATGGAATATTGAGCAACTACAAGAAGGAGTGAAGCTGTGAGACACTCAATGAGGTGAATGGATCCTGTACACAGCATTTTGAGTGAAGCACGCCAGAAACAAAGGCAATCACTATAATACCTCACCAATATGGACTAACTACAATGTGTAAACTCAGAATTAAATCTTAGAGCACAGCGTACGTAATAGGGAAATGATTATTGTCATGGTCCCTAGATTGTAAGCTCTTACAGCAGTCAAATCTATTCCTGAATTGTAATGGCTATCTCCAGACTCTGAGATGCTGATCCCTTTGTGTATAACCTGACTGGTCTCTGGAACATTGGGTATCTGTGTGACACCTGAAACTCAGAGCTAGAGCTTGGCAGATATGAATGTCAGCATTAACACATACAGCAACTGTTAAAAAAAAAAAAAGGCTGAAAAAGAGCCTAGACTTCAATTAGAGATATGAATGAAGCCAACCTGGTTAAGACTAGGGCAAATAGGGCCAAAGGGTAAAGGCTGAAACTGACTGTGTGTTAAAACTTCAACTTCCATGTGAGACCAAGGGAAGAGATGTTTTTTTTTTGGTGCAGGATCTATATTTTCTGAACAATATAACTTCTACAGTCAGTTTGTTCAAACACCACAATTACATGGAAACTTTGAATAGGAAGTGAGATATGGTAGGTTTGTATAGGTTAGAGTGAAATAGCAACACATCCCAAAGTAATTTGGATGGACAATAAAAATATATATGCAGGGCCCCCCTGAAGAGCTGGGGGAGGATGCAGAGGTATTGGACTTCCTCACCTGGATTGTTGCTCATGTTCTCACAAACACTGGGGACTAACAGCTTGATGTGCTGAGCTCTCTATCTTGAGGCCTGTGCTTATGAAGCTTGTTACTGCAAAGGAGAGGCTAAACCTGCTTATAATTGTGCCTAAGAGTCTCCCCCTGAGTGCCTCTGTGTTGCTCAGATGTGGCCCTCTCTCTCTAGCTAAGCCACCTTGGCAGGTGAACTCACTGCCCCCCACCCCCACCCTGACATGGGACCTGACTCCCAGGGACAGAAATATCCCTGGCAATGCAGGGTGTGACTCCTGGGGATGAGCCTGAACCTGGCATCATGGGATTGAGAACACCTTCTTGACCAAAAAGGAAATGCGAGATGAAATGAAATGAAGCTTCAGTGGCTGAGAGATTTCAAATGGAGTCGAGAGGTCACTCTGGTGGACATTCTTATGCACTATATAGATAACCCTCTTTTGGTTTTAATGTATTGGAATAGCCAGAAGTAAATACCTGAAACTATCAAACGCCAACCCAGTAGCCTTGACTTTTGAAGATGAATGTATAACAATGTAGCTTACAAGGGGTGATAGTGTGATTGTGAAAACCTTGTGGATCACACTCCTTTTATCCAGTGTATGGATGGCTGAGTAGAAAAATTGGGATGAAAACTAAATGAAAAATAGGGTAGGATGGGGGGGATGATTTGGGTGCTTTTTTTTACTTTTATTTTTTATTCTTATTCTGATTCTTTCTGGTATAAGGAAAATGTTCAAAAATAGATTGGGGTAATAAATGTATAACTATATGATGGTACTATGAACAGTTGATTTTGCAGCATGGATGATTGTGTGGTATGTGAATATATGTCAATAAAACTGAATTTAAATATGATAAAAGGTATCTACAATATAAAATCTACAGCCAAAAAAAAAAGAATAATATGTATTGGTAAAAACATCAAAGGGAAAAATTGTCACATTCAGAATTTCAATATCATCTTGCATTTTTTTTTCATTCCTTTATTGTGAGTCCCGGAGTTTTGTCTGTGTGTGCACTTATCAGAGAAATATATGTATTTGCAAATACTTGTTTTTTTAAATAACAAAAAATAGCCTAATATTGATATTCATCTATGCCTACAAACATTAGTTGTTTTGAATGACCAAGTGAAGTAGAGGCTAACAATGTGTTTTTCCATTGGCAACCCTCAGATACCTGTCTTCTCAGATAATAGTAAAACTACATGTCAGGGAATTGAATAGAACAGAGGATTGGGAACAAGAAATGGAGGTGTTTTAGCTCTCCAAGTCACTGACTTAGATCCAGCCTGAGTTGTTGCAACCAAGATTTGTAAAACCACAATATCCTGTGTCACATATGAAACAGTTTTTTCTCACACTAACTTCTTACCTAAAAAGGCAAGAGGAGGAGATTTCTGGGGTAGGTTTTAACATCGTGTACCAAGCAGCTGAAGCCACTTTTAGAGTTGTCCTCATTCTTCTACGGCTTGAGTGAAGCAGAAGGGTAAAGAGAAGATGCCTCAAAAAACTTCCCCACAGAGAAAATGCTGCCACAGCCAGTTGTCTTTTGAGTGTTTTATCATATTACTTGTTTGCCTGAGCTATTTACTTAAGCTTGAGTTCTCAGCAATTCTCTGACATTTAGTCCTTAAGTTTCACAGGACAGGCTTTGTCACGTCTCCCAAACGATCCTCTCTGCTTGAACTTTGGTGCCTGATGCCTGATTTGCTGAAATCCTGGACATTTTTGTGAATCTCTCAAATCCCTTTTGTTTGGACTGGACTCTTTTGCCTCATCTTTAACGAGGTCTATTGTCCTCCTCTTGCTCCTTCTGTGACACAGAACAAACTTCTTCACTGTCTTACCTGAATCCTAAATTACCGCCTTGGTCTTCAGGGTATTATGGGTATAACAATGGAAAGATGCCAGATTTGACCCACTTGGGCAGCTCACACATGGGAGAAGATAATACTAATGGGAAGTTATCTTATCTGTGTGAGAAGATAAGAACAGCATCCTCTTAATACGCTTAACTTTTATAATCTTTGGCTTGTGTTTTAAGAATTCACAGTTGTTTTTGTAACTTATACCATGAGCAGCAATAAAAGTATAAAAACCATTTTAAATGAATTACTGAGACTCTAGTGTAGGCAAAATACTGTAAGGATTAGGGAAATAGATAAGATGCCACATGTATCCTCCATGGACTTATATATAGTTCAGTAGGGAAAGGAGACCTATACACACCCACCAAATGTATGACAGGCTTATATAATTTCCATAAAAATATGTGACCCAAATGCTAAAGGATCGTGATGCCAAGAGTGTTTAATTCCACCTAAAATAATAACAATAAGATTTTTGGAGGGATATCTTTTGCAAAAGATTTGAAATTTGATAATGTAAACATAGGGCAAAGTGGCTCTGGATGGAGGGAGCTGCAAAGGCACAGAGGCATAAAGGCATACACCGATGGATGTATAAAATAATTTAGACGGTAATCCATACTCTTGTGTGGACACAACACAGATTTTACGAAAGTGCATTATTAGAGATAAGGCAGGAGATGTATATAGTGGATAGTTTTCAATCCCTACTTAGAAATAGGATTTCTTTCATGGAGTAATTCAGAGCTATTGAAATTTCTTAAAAAGGGAGATGATGCAATTTAGATTGGGTTTTACCGCAAGGCTTCATTTTGGTAATTGCTGATTTCAAAACTGCTTTTCTAACCTCCCTGTCTAAACACCCAACTGACAAGTCACAATTCAGATATCACTTCCCCAGGGGGGACCTTACCCTTACTGTTGATGTCTGTAGAAATCTGTATTCCCCATTTGGGAAACACTCATCATTTATGCTATCACTCATCCAAGGTCACTCTTTTCTGACACATTTTTTGTGCTTTGAGATTAAGCTCCAACTTGGGCTTCTTCACAGCTGTATCTTCAGTGCCTAACATAGTATCTGGCTCACGCGGTGTGCCAGTTTGAATGTATTGTGTCCCCCAAACGCCATTATCTTTGATGTAGTCTTGTGGGGCAGACGTTTTGGTGCTGATTGGATTTGCTTGGAATGTGCCCCACCCAGCTGTGGGTGATGACTCTGATGAGATATTCCCATGGAGGCATGGCCCCACCCATTCAGGGTGGGCCTTGATCAGTGGAGCCATATAAATGAGCTGACTCAAAGAGAAGGAACTCAGTGCAGCTGTGAGTGACGTTTTGAGGAGAAGCAAGCTTGCTAGAGAGGAACATCCTGGGAGAAAGCCATTTTGAAACCAGAACTTTGGAGCAGATGCCAGCTATGTGCCTTCCCAGCTAACAGAGGTTTTCCGGACACCACTGGCCATCCTCCAGTGAAGGTACCCTATTACTGATGTGTTACCTTGGACACTTTATGGCCTTAAGACTGTAACTGTGTAGCCAAATAAACCCCCTTTTAATAAAAGCCAATCCATCTCGTGTTTTGCATTCGCAGCATTAGCAGACTAGAACACGTGGGTTGTTTTAAAGAGCTGTTGACTTCCATTATGTTTATGGTAATTCATGTCAGAGTTACATAGACTAACCCTAAAATGAGTACAGAGGGGCAGGGAGCAAAAATACAGTTAGGAGACAATTTCAATAGCACAAGAAGAGGTAATAAGAATTTGAGGAAGAACATAGGCAGTGTTTAGTTAGAAGAAAGGAGAGACATTCACATTGCAGGAGTTGAATCCACACACAACTTAACTGGATGCATCCCACCAATCTAAAGGTGAGGCAGTATCTCTGAAGAAAGAGTAGACATGCATGCACTCTAATCCCTCTCTTGGATCCACTCCAGTAATGCCAGCTTGGTTCAGCCAGATTTACTCATTGGAGTGGTTGAAGCTTCCGTAAATCTATGGAACATGGCACGGCTGTGGTCTGAACATCCTCCAAAGAGCTTAACAACAGCCAAAGGCAGGTCTGAGGACAGTGGATACTGAGAACCATTCTGAGACAGACAATTTATGCGCTCAGAATTTCCTTCAGGATTATTAAAGTAAAGAGTGACTGTATGTCCAGTCACAGTTTCTGGGTCATATACCCTCAGAGAAGTCCATTCGGTTTCATTCTGTGTGATCAACACTCTTGGAAATGGCATGAATGTATGCACTGACCTTGATTCCAGTGCAGATACAAAGCCATTGTCCTTTTCCTACCACCATTTCACTACTCTCAATACTATAAATGTATATAATGCATCCAACAAAGTTATCGTTTAGCCTTAAGCTCACTGCAGCCTCACATCATGCTGTGAAAAGCTTTTAATAGTAATTTTCATTTTGTGAAATGGGAACTGAGGTGGGCCATATGGTGTGTCTTTAGAGTTGCCTATTCAATTTGTATTGTATTCATTCAATTTGTATTGAGTACCTATTCGATGCAAGGCACTATGCTAAGTGTTAGGGAGACAGTGAGGATAAGACAGACTTCAAGTCTCCTAGGAAAGACTAACATGAAACAAATAATTACACAAATAACCAAATCATTACTATTTTGAAAATGTCTTCAAAGAAAAAATACACGCTCTCATGAGACGGCATACCAAGGGAAACAACCTCATCTTGGAGGTCATATCAGGCTTCCCTGTAAATGTGATACACAATCTGAATTCTAAAGGATGACCAGGAACTGCTTGGCAAATGAAAAGGAGGTAGACAGTGGAGTAGGGGTGTGCTTATCTCCAGTTAACGGAACAGCTGTGTAAATACTCAGACAGGAAAGGAGCATGGTGCTTTACATGGAGGACTACACATAGTCAACTATATCCGAGTGTAGAAGGCAAGGGAAGATGCACCGGATAAGACTGGAAAGATGACCAAACCCTACTGGAGGCAAAAAGGAGAGCTTGAGAGATTAGAAAATCGGAGGGGAATAAACATAGAATATATGATGGTACACAGAGGAAGCTAAAGGTGATAGCTAAGGTCATAACAATGGATAAAGTTTTTAAGAGATAAGAATATTATAGCTATGGGAGTGGACTAATTATGGAAACTTGGAAAGTGCCTAGAGGAAAGAGAGCTGGAAAGAGAGAAATTGGAGTCAAAGAGAGAGAAGGGAACTTTATGTGAGGGCAAAATCATGAATGCCATACCAGTGAAAGAAAAGTCTAATAGAAATTACTAGTTTTGATTAAAATAAGATATTTGTAACACAGAAATCTTCTCAAGTATGTTTTTAGATATGGTATGGTTTTGTTTGTTTATTTGAGTTTTTGTTTTTGTTTTGCCAAGGGGCATGTATATATGCATAAAACTTTTGGATTTCATTTCCAGAAATATTTGTATGTAAATATGTGTATGTGTATATACATATATATGTGTATGTTTATATATGTGTATATGTGTGCATACACAGAAAGATACATAGATATAGATTAAATAGATATAGGTATACACACATAACTCTAATTGTCATTGCTTTTCAGGTTCTTCCGAGTTAACTTTAAAACTATCTTTTACTTTCTTTGCAACTCTCTTCAATGTCCATAATAAGGCTTGCAATGCTAGTGTAACTCTTCCGTAAGACAGTTGGTTTCTCTTGTAATATAAATAGCACACAATTAGTAATAGGACTTTTTAGGAACTTTTTGCTTGATCAGATTATCCTGTTTAATGTTGACAAAATGGAGATAAATGAAACACCACACTATGGATCATCTTGATCACTTGTCCACAAAAACATAGGGAAAGATAACACAACTTCTATATGACTTTCTCTCTAAATTGACAAGCACTCAGGCTCTTCAAGGTAACATATTTGTTAAACTTTTTCATCTCCTTAGGGAGGCTGGATAATTTAAAGTCTTTCTTGATGATATTAACGCTTTCTAGTTTCTTAGTCATCATAGTTAAAGAGGTTTAACTACACGGAACCCCTAGAGATTTACCCGATGATTTTCTGAAGACATAAGAATCTGGTTTAATGTCAGAGAAATATTCAAACAAAGCTATTTCAAAAATCTTTAGCATTCTCAAATGCGTTTTAGAAAATTATGTTGAAAATTTGGCTCTATTTTTAAAATTATGTGAGTAAAATACATGAGTCAAAGATACAGGGCTGTAAGGTTAGATGAGCAATTCCCTCAACGACTTTATATTACATATGAGAAGAGTGAGGCTAAGGGAGGTTAAGTGAAAAAAATAAGGTTAAATTATTATAAATAGAATACAGAAATTTATGGCAAAGCTCTTCAGAGAAAGTGAAACAGACCTGGCCTGTCCTATTTTGGCTCAAAGGAGATTGTCATAACTTTGAGTATCCTATAAGTCCTAAATTTATTTTTGTAGCTAGCAGAAGCAGACACCTTGCCAAGACTTTTGAAAGAAATGAATTTGCCAGCAGGCTAAGTTGCTTAATTTGGCATTCTTGGGTGGGGTGGGAGGGACTGAGAACTACCAATTCCTTTAGTCATATCATTTGCACTATACAACTTGATGGACTTTTAGACTTAATTTGACATGCTCCAGAGATGAAGCTAACCAAACATTCCCTTAGGAAGACCTTTTTGTGGCCTGTTATTTGAGGTATTCTTTTATCCTCCCTTGTCTTTTACTCCTAAATTTCTTTGGCCCATCACTTGATTGTACCAGGTAATTATCCTTTAATTTTGTACAGGTACGCAAAGTCTTTTGTATGTGTACACAAAGACTTTTGTTGTTAACCACCATTATTTGCTGTTTTCTCTTTAAAATGATTCTGCATCATATCTTGGAACAGTATTCATGTCAAACCTCACCCACCCTCCCATTTGCCCCATTATCCATTTCTCACTTCCCAAAAAAAGGATGTGAATATTTGTTTAATTCACATGGCCGAATCAAGAAATTCATATATGTAAATCCACTTTGGAGGGTGACTCATCTGCACGGCTTAGCTATAACCAGAAAAAGGAATTATATAATTGTTTCAATGCCTTCCCACTTGATTCTGCTAAAAGAAAATAAAAAAGGAAACAGTGCAGGAATATTCAATTTTTTAAAACATTATTGACACTAAGTTAGCATATATCATCTAATAATCTTCCTGCTAAATATTTTTACAAATTACCCCGTATGAACTAAAGCAGAGGTCAGCAAACCAAATCTGTTTCATGAACTACATATGTTTTTATCTATTCACTTTTTAAATGGTCACCGAAACAACAAAAGAGGAATAATATTTTGTGACACATCAGAATTATTCAAATGTTAATGTCCACAAATAAAATGTTGTTGGAACACAGCCACACCCCTTCATTTCTGTATTGTCTTTGGCTGCTTGCACTGCACCAGCAAAAGGGAGTAGGTTCAACAGAGACCGTTTGGCCCATAAAGCCTCAAGTATTTACATGTCTGGCCTCTTGAACTAAAACTTTGCTAACTCCCATACTAAAGCAAAACTGACATTTTTGTGGGTAGATATTTGTAAAATGTGGGGGAAAGAGAGGATTTGTTTCTGAGTATTGCTCCTGTTGGTTTGCAACTAAAATGCGATTTCACCTAGTTTATGAGATAAGAACCACTGGAAAAAATCTAATCAAGAAAAAAATATATTTTTAAAGTAAAGGAAAAATAAGCTTCGATTTCTGTTATACAAATTCCAGTAAGTAAATGTAGGTGAGTCGGATGCATGTTAGGTTTTAGAACCCAGAATTTGCTTCTCACTTGGACATTCTTATATTTGGCAAAAAGGTATATGACCTATTTTTAAGAGAATTTGTAATGAAATCTTACCAGGAAAACAAAGGCCTTAAAATAAAATATTAGAATGATTAAATGCTTCTTAGGTCAGCTGTGTCTGACTGTCACCGATCAGTGCTACATAAATCCAAGCAAATAGGCAGATCTGACTAGTGCATTTTCTCTTACAGAAGATTATTTCAAACAGAGGCATAAACACTATTGCAATTTGTTACAGTCAAGGTTTGACTTTTAACTTTAAATGGATACTGCACATTTTTAAACCTGAGAGTTGAAATTGAACACCCTGACATCAGAAAGCTCACCTGCATATATAATTTGTTGTTGCTTTTCCTCCAGGTAATAGAGTAAGTAGAGAAGTGCTTTATAAAGCAAACTGTACCTAGAAAATCCTGTGTGTAGGAATACGATTTCCAGGTTTGACCAGGTGCTCTGGTGTTCACAGGCAAGACTAGAAAAGACACTACACTCCCTCAGGGTTTCAGCTGAAAGAGAAAATGGTTGAGCATAACAGACTATCTACACTTACAAGCTTCATTTTAAAAATAGATTTGGTGAGTGAGATGCAAAATAATTAATTATAAAATGTATAACCATATTTTGTTACTTAAACATATGTACTTCAGGAATACTTATATGGATATGTATATACACATATAATCTCTTTCAACTCTGTGAGGTTGGTATTTTCATGACCATTATAAATACTGAGAAACTGAGGTTCAGAAAAGATGACCTGACTCTGGTGCCACAGCTAGTAAAAAGTGGAGCCAGCAGATAAAGATGTATCTGAAGATTCTCAATCCAGTGATATATATATACCACTGGCCAAGACTTAATTTGTCAATTGTACTTCAAACTGCCAGAAGCATTACGTCTGAGAAGCCATTTCTCCTTAGTAGAAACACAGTTTCCAATTCATCATAGTAAGAATTAAATTACTCTATCATTTCTGACTACTAAAAAGCACATTTTAAAGTGGACTGGAAATTTTAAACAGCAGAATCAGAGATGGACTGTATCTTATTTTTAAAAGATTTAATTGAGTTTAATGTAGTACTTTACTAAAACATAATTATATTCCATTTCAAATTTCTTTGGCAGTGTTCATCAGCAATTTCCTACACACTCTTCTTTACCTTGTTAGGAAAGGCCCACACTGTGAATTCTGTGCATAAATGGAACTGGAAATATGTCATGCTATCAAACAAATTTAACAGTTTATTTCCTTCTACTTCAGGTTAAATAGAATTGCCAAAGGTTCTAATCCTAAAAAGTAGAATTTTTCATTTGACTATTTCTTTTCCTTTTATGTGGTTCATTGTGAACTCTAGTAGATTGAGGTCCTCATGAAAAGAAATGAGATTAAAAGAAGATCTTCTCCTTTACCCATCATTAATATAGAAGGATCAAAATGTCAAACACTTGTGAAAGCCTTCATTCCATCAAGGATAAATATAGCACTTAAATTTGGGCAAAGATAAAATTATCCAAATCACCTTAAGTCTTAAATGCTAGCTAATAAATGACCTGTGTTTTAAACATCTCAAAAATGATGAGCTTCAGTAGCTCACTTTTAGAAGCAGGTTTGATATAGAACATTTGCTCTGTTGGTTTACAAGGGAGATTTTTTTTGTCATCTTTCTCTCTTCCAGGCTGACTGGCATGAACCTTCCTTCTCCTGTCATCAGTAGCAAGAATTGGTTACGACTCCATTTCACATCTGACAGTAACCATCGACGCAAAGGATTTAATGCTCAGTTTCAAGGTAAGAACGGTCTATCTTATAAGGAAAAAAAAAGGAGTATCAGAAGTCATTCTACTCCTTTCCAACCCTGACATTTTAGAATTCTCTTGCTAAGGATGGACCAAGAAATAATACTTGAAAATACCTTCTATGTCTTATATGAACAGGAAACTTGGAAATTATATAGATTACAAGTAACTTATTAGTAAACTTTATTACAATGACAGAATACAATATTTATATATACATTTTTGGAATTGTTGCTAAGTTCTATCTGCATGTATAGATTAATGTTAATTACTATGCACCTAACCAATAAATATCCAAAGTAGTCTGGTTGTTTTCTTTACTTCACAAGCAAAGAATGTTATAGCATGTAAGGTGAATGGAAATTCATAAATTCATTATAATATCACCTTTGCTTCTAAAACATTGTCATACTACATAAATCCAATTATCTGATTTTGTTATTTGCATACAAGTGAACCTCAAAAAAAGGTGCTAGGTTTTTTTTAGTATGAGCAAAATGCAGAATGTTTAGTTCATTAATATGTAGGTTTGATTCTGAAACTGTCTCTTTGTACCTAATTCCTAAAGTTTATGCCCAGATAGTATAACATCATTTCCCATACCTTTTTAATTATCAATTATCCTTCTTACTTGAGGGAAAGGGATTCAGTCTATGTAGGGGTTCATTAAAAATCATTCCATATGTGTTTGAAGATAACAGCAATATGAGTGTGCCTGAAGGAGTCCTACTTTCTAAAGGAAAATGGCTTCTCAAACAAACTTCACAAGTTTCCCCCAAATTGAGACCATGATTATTTTGATCCAATTAAGGCAGCAGTCACTGAGCACCTGCCACATCAAGTCGGGATGTCAAGCACTGCTGTTGATCCCCCAAACAGGGAAGTTAAAACAACCCCTGTGCTCCAGAGATTAGTAAGTCAGAAAGTCAGTATGTAAATAATCTTCATGAAAGGCTGAATGCAGGGGGAAATCATTATAACTACTTAAGGAGACTTTAATAATTTTACAAAAAATTGGTTAAAACATCACTTACCTTAACACATTTTATAATCCATTGTATCTTTCTGGACAGAAAGTAGAAATGCAAGAAATTAAATACAGACTCTGCTGAAGAAACACACATTGATAACAGCAGGTTTGTATTTATACCCATTCCCTGGGGCATGTGAAACTAGCCAGGACTCCCCTGCCTTAGAATACAGGGGCACTTTTTTCCATCAAAATATATCTTATAAATCATCAAGAGCATTCTCCAATTCATAATTCCTTCTGATGTTGCCAGAAAGCTCTCATCTTTATCTGCTTTGATGGCAAATACATTACCCTTAAGTTACACTCTCTATACAGGATTCACACCAATGAGTTTTCACTTATCCTGGGACCTAAGCAATCCTGACCTTTTCTTTTCCCATACCTGCCTTCACCTTTTAAGGCCATATATGTCCTAACTATAGTTACCAAATTAAGTGTGGTAAGGACAAGTTGGTAGGTGTCACACAGGGACATGGTGGGTGGGTGTGAGAAAGACTCCATGCAAGCTGGTGGGAGATTCTATACTGAACCAGATCTATGCATATATCTATCCCTTCTTTAAAATAATCATTAGTCAGTATTTAGGATGCCATTTGACCAATCCTATAGTAAGTTAGTTAGATTTATATAGCTGTTTCTAAACAGTTATTTGATCTTATCTAAGAGCCCTCATTAAGTGATAGGCTTTGTACTACAGGAAATTTTCCGAGTATCGTATCTTAAACCTGATCAGTGGCATTTGTATTAGTGACTGAGAAAAAAGGGCAAAAATAGAATATCAGATTTGTAGATGTTCCAAGATACCAGCCAATAGTGTGCATGTGTGTATGTGTGTGTGTATGTATAGTTGTGTGTGTGTGTGTGTGTGTGTGTGTGTAGTTAAAGAGAGGTGACTAGACAATTTTGCTTATAGTTCCAAAGAGATAAAAATGGTGCAAAAATATAAAGAGTGGAGAGCATTGCTTAACAGTAATATATTAGAAAATCTCATCAGGCTGACTTTCAACTTCACCTCCAAGACAGATGGCATGAGGAGCACATAGGCCTTATTTAATAAGGAGCACCAGGTCTTAGGGTTCTTGCAGGCAGACCATTTATATAAGGGAAGTTAGACTCAGTTCTGGATTTCACCCTTTTAAGAAAGAAGCTGACCAAATGGAGAGAAACCAGGATGATGAACAGAAACATTCAAAAGATAAGTTGATGAAACTTAAAAGGAGCATGATAAATGCTGTGCAGAAAAGTATTACATTTAATTTTTCTGGTTCTAGGGGGCAGAACTCTCACCAGTGAAGAGAAACTACAGGGTGGCCAGCCCTGCTGACTCTCAGGCAATGGTCAGTTCAGCTAGGATAACCCTGAGTCTATCAGAAGGCACGGGGCAGAGCAGTGGATTAGGGTTTCCTATTTGTATCCTGTATTGGCTATAGCACTGATTACTAAAAACTGACTGACTTTGATTTCTCTCTAAGTTACTGTTTCAACTTTAAAACTGGGAGGCCTCAAATGTTCATTCCGAGGACAAATGGGGAATCTTTTTGTCATATAGGAAAAAGTGTTGATCATCTAAATTTCCCCTTTATCTGTGCCTAGATTAAATACTAGATAACTCCAATTTGTGTTGTAATTTTATTTCAATTAAACAAGTTATTTAAAAAAAAAAACACTATTGTTATAATCAGCACTATTGCAAAGAAGCAAAACATAGTAAATGAACACTTTAGAAAACCAACAAGAAAAACAATAACAGTAGTGGTGGAAACTTACATAGTGCTTACCAATTGATACTTTCCTGTGTTCTCAAATATTCTGCCAAAGAATCTGACTCTTATTATTTGGTGGAGGGGAATGATTAAAAAAAGCATTTCTTTGCCTACTGCTTTTCTGACATAAGTGTGGTGATATTTATCACTTGTAGTCAATCTCAGGAACATAAAAATCCCATCAGTGTTACTTGGAATAAATATGGTTGCAAATTGTTTGTAATTACTCTGAAAACCCTTTGTGTTCCTAAGCTGCTAATGTAGCTTCTCTCAGTGAGAAACCCTGCTTCTTTATCTAAGAGACTCATGCCTGGATAGAATTTTTATGATTTCTAAAAACGAAGAAAACATTCTTTCTAACTTGGTGCTTTTTTTGGTCAAATAAACAATCACCATCACTTAAGATATTGTTTCTTCTCTTTCCTATATGTTTACTTTTATCTCAAAGTCTTTATTCTCTGAATCCTATACTTTCTTCTTTGGCTTTTACTTCTTCAGTCATGCTCTCAAGCTATGCCAAAAGTAGTAATTAGGTTTATTGACAAGTAAAACTGTTCTGTATTGTTCCTACTAAAATATATTCATTTTTAAAATAGCATTGTGAACAAAAGAAGTGCAATGCAATAAAAGCCGTTTAATATATTTGCAGTGACTGCTGTATATATTGAGCTCTCATTGAATTGATAGATTTATGTAGGGTACATTATTTCTTTAAATCAGTTGAAAATTGAGTCCATTCTTTATGTTGCCTCCATCATTAATCATAATTAAATAAGTACCTTGTTAACGCAATCCATCATCTAGACATTTTCAATGCCTACCAGATGAATTTTTTTTAAATATGTTGATCTTAAACCATGAGGGCCTCTTTACTATTAAATCACCATACAGGTGTTAAACTCCAGTTTTACATATATTTACCTGTTATTTATAAAAATACAAATTTCACAAAATGAAATGATTTTTTGTAACTGATAAATCGCTTTGAAAAAAGTGTAATAAATTCCCAGTTTATAAAGAAAACACTCTGTATGATAAATCAAGAGAAAACCTGGCTGTGGGTCTAAAGCTTGTGTTGACCCAAATAATTTTCTTTCATTTTTAGTTATAGTCTTATTTAACTCTTGATTTTCCTTTTTATTTAAAATGAAGACTGTTATGTAAAATGAAGACCTGTGCATCATTAAAAATGCATTTTGGATAATTCAAAGCCTCAGCTGCATCTTCCCAGATTAATTCAAATTTAGATAAAACACATCCATCCTCCATTCTCTAAAGCTCACCTTTTCTGCTACCTGAGGTATAGTTGCAAAAGCTCTACTTAAGACCTAAATTGTAGTGCTGGTGTGGGTGTATGTTTTTCCTTTTAAAACTAACTCTCTAAAATAGTAAGGGCCATTATCTAGCACCCAGAGGTGCTTAATTAATATTTATTGAAGAAATGAAGGAAATTAATCTCTCATACTATCTCAGGCCCCGCAGACCATGGCCTGCAGAACTAGTGGAAAAACCCTTAGGTGGCACTCTTGCTCATTTTTCAATGGTACTTGACATCATCTATTCTTCCTAGGGGACTTTTGCATAGGTACAGACATGTAAACTATTCTTTTGATCAGAATAAATTAATGAAATATAATCTTATAACTTCTAAGTAACTGATTCTTAAAAAACCTTTAACTTTGCAGGAAAATTTGGATTTAATAGATTGTATCGTTCACTCAAATCAGAAAAAAGCAATCACTTTCCCTAAATGGATGCTGAAATTTCCCTGAGAACCAGTTTCCTGTGAAGTGTCAACTCCTGTACTTTTAATATTCCAAAAATAAATAAATAAATAAATAAATAAATAAATCCCATCTATGTGTTCCAAGGTGCTCACTCTGGTATCAACTTTTTCATTAAGTAGTTGTTATTAGACAACACCCTTTCTGTCTTGTGAGCATTGCTGTCTTACCATATAAAATAAGAATAATAATACGGATCTCACAGAATTGTTATGGCTATCTAATGAAATAGAAAAAAAAATGTGGCAGGTGGTTTGTAAACTGCACTGAATTTTAAAAGCATTCACTATCCATTGGTAAGCCTTCTCATGCTTAATATCTTCCTAGTCCACATTAACTAAAATGAACAATTTGGCATTCCAAAGGTATTTACTATAAAGCTGAACATAAGCATTCCTTAGAACCCAACAAGTGCACTCCTGGGTATGTACCCAACTGAAACAAGGGGATATGTGCAACAAAAGACATGTACAAAGAATGCCCATAAAAGTTTTATGAATAATATCCAAAAACCTGAAATAACCTAAATGTCCATCTATAGTAGAACATGTAAAGAAATTATATATATTCATATAATGAAATAGCAAACCAAAAATGAAAAAGGACAAACTAATTCTACATGCAACAACATTGGTGAATCTCATAGGCATGATATTTAGTGAAAGAAGCCAGACAGAAAATTGTGCATACCAAATGGTCCATTTCTACAAAATTCAAGAATCAGCAAGACTAAGTGATTACATGGGTGTTCATAACTAAAAAGATTATCTTACCAATATAATATATAATATATTCTACTATAATTTACTAATAGAATATAGATATATATAAAGTATGGAAATTATATATATATATATATATATGTTTCTTCAAAAGTTTTTTTTACCAAAAACAATGGACAGAATAGTGTTCTAAAGAACTCTTTTCCAATTCTTTAGAATTTTTCTAATAAACAGAGCGAGACAAAAGTATTCAGAGTCTCCATCAAGTATCATGGTGTTACTGAATGTCAAAATTGGAAGAAAGCCCATCTTACAATCAAGGGAAGAGAGATATTAATTGATGTAACCAACATCATAAAACTTGTAATGGCAAAACCAGAACATGAATAAAATTCTCCGACCTCTCTGTCCAATGCCATCCTTTCCAGCTCTATTTTCTCCACTGAATTATCATAGTACTCTAACTATGTCTAATCAGAACATCTTTTCGGGAGAGGATAGAGATTTCTTTTTGTGAAATGGAAATCCCAATGAAATGAGCAACACTTTAAAATAACTGTAGGTCAGCCTAAATTGTATCTACTTTCTAAGATTGGCCCATTCCAGTCAGAAAACTGACAGACTCCTGGGAGAACAGTTATTGTAATAATGATGGGAAGGGGCAGGAATAAGAAATTTGGAACATGGAACCATTGAATTATAGAATAAATAGATGTATCAGTAAGTCAAGGGCAATATGAAGATAGAAAGACAAGTTGAAGAGAAGGTAAGGAAATGTATACACAAATCTGAAGCAGAAGGGCAATTAAAAATAGAAAGAACAAGGGAAATGCTTTGCAGCAGAGTTGAGAGATGTCATTGAGGTTTGAAGGTGACCCTGTATGCAGTCATATTCGTGTGACACTCACACTGAGAACTGTGGAAGCTTTATGCAGAGCATCTTGCCACACTGTTAATCCTACCACTTTTCACTCCACCATTACAGCTTGCACTAGGGGAAAAGAGAGAGGATGGGGATTGGAGGCAGAATATGTTGATGCAATCCAAGCAGTAAATGGATAACTGAGGGCTCCCGGCCCTGGATTTAAGTCCCAGTTCTATTTTATCTAAGCTTCAGTTTCCTGCTCTATAAAACAGGAGTGATAATAATGATCACTTATGGACAGTTGGGTAGTTAAAGAGAAAATATCTGCGAAGCATCTAGCCTAGTGCTCAAAACAGTATTCCCTTGCATCTCGTAAAGTCAGTTTTATAATCTCAATTTAGGGAAAATACCTGTCCTGCCCTGCTTATCTGTCTCACAGAGTTAGTGTGAAAAATCTTATGAGTGCTTCTGCAGGATTTTATTATATTTATAAATTTCCTGGAAATCCTCAGAGTGCTATCTTTTCTCAATCGCCCTAGGTGTTGCTTCGTCATTTATGACCTCCTCTGCTCCTTTTTCTCTTACACTATTTCAGTGATCCAAATAGAATGGTCCTTCATTGTAAACCACCTTAACCCTCATGTTGGAATTGAATTCCGTTCAATTCCCTTATTGAATATCTAAAATGTGCCCTGTATTGTGCTGGGAAATATGGAGCCAAAATTGACGAGTAGCACCCTTGCCCTTGGTGTCTAGTGAAGAAGACTGATGACATAAACTGGCTATTTCCATTCAGTGGGTGAGAGCTTATTCACAGAATGTGATAGAATCAGAAAGATGCACCTAAGCCCTCACAGGAGGGAGCAGGAGAGCAGCTGGAGAGGGTTTCCTAGAAGATGACATGCCTGAGAAGTAGTTCAAGAGAGCCCAGAAAAGAAGGAGGGAAGGGGGTCAGGGTAAAGAGAAGCATACAAGCAGAGACAAGGAGTCCTGAAGCAAAAAGGCATGTCATCAGGCAGCTACATACATTACGGTTCAATATTGGAGTGTAAAGTGGGATGTATAGAGTGATGAGAAATAAAGCTGGAAAGGGATGGGCTGACCCTTGGGAGACATTTTATACCATCTTTAAAAACTTGGACTTGATTTTGGGTAAACAATAAGTATCACTGAAGTGTTTAAGAAGAAAGGAAAGGAGGCCGACACACAATTTTATTGCAAACGCTTCTAAGAGGTTCCACTAGGCTCACCAGTACTGCCTAGACATTTAAGAGGAAGGGCAAGAGAGGAGCCCAGAAAGAAGGGGTATGAAGTGAATGATTCTAAGAAGCTGGAAATAGGAACTAAGACTGTCCCCAGGTAGTAAAATTTAGAATAATAAAAATAAAACATTGTTGAGAAATGTAAACTCACCCTAAAGCAATTGAATGCCTTTAAGTTTAAAGCTTAGCCATAATTAAGGTTAAGGCATTAGTACATTTAAGAATGTGTAAATCAGGAGTGTGTGTGTATGTGTGTGTTTGGTGTTGCTGGTCATGGTAGAAACTTAGAAAAAGAAAAATCTAAGGGCAAAAAAGGGGAACCTGTCTTCTTCAGAGTCTAGCAAATCAGATGCAAGACAAGGGAAGAATGCATAGCTTGCTGGCATGGATTTCCAAGCTCGCCAAACAGTGTTCTGACTAGAATCCAGCTTGCTCTAGGGATGGAGGGAGATTGTGCTAATTATCACATTGAGCAACTATTAGCAGCATGCCCACTGTGTGCTAGTAAATAATCTACTAACAATAGGGAACAACAAAGACAAGGTCCATTGTCTCTGATGGCATTTGCATTCTATGGGGGAGAGAGAAATTCATCATTGAAATTAGCAAAGAAACTAACTCTGGGGTGAGAGCATCATTAAATAGGATGATCAGGAAAGGCCATTCTGAGGAAGTAACGTTTGAGCTGAGATCTAAATTCCTTATGAAGGTCAAGGAAAAGAACAAAGTAACCAGGAAAAAAAAACAAAAAAACAAACAAAAAAAAACCTGAGCGCCAAGACAGGAAGGGAGGAAGAATGAAAGAAGAAAAAAAGAAGGCTGAATTGCAGTGAGTGAGACATATCAGGGGGAAATTCTGGAGGGTCTTGTGGGAGGCCAGTAGGAGGAGTTTGGATTTTTGGAGCGTTTTGAAATGAGGGAGTGTATTCATCTGATTTACATTTTGAACACACCATAGGAGCTGCTGTGTAGAGAAAGCTATTCTATAAACTAATATTCTGTCCCCTTGATGAATTATTGCATTCACTGTAAATTAAGAAATGATCATTCTGGTTCTTACACCAGTCCCTCTAACCTTGGTTATCTGGCACCGCCCTGGGATATGGAACGCATCACGGTGACGGCAAATCACGCTTCCTGGTCTAGAAGGTTGAGGGCAGACCCTGAGCTGGAGTGAATCAGCTAGGTTAACACTCCAAGGCACCCCTGCCTGCAAGGCTGTTGGCCTGGCTTAGGTGACAGGAAGCTCCAGTGGTCGCTTTTGTTCAAATTACAATTTGTCCAAAGAATCCTTAACTCCCACATGATGTTATCTTGGGCTGGCTGTGCAATGGCTATTTCTTAGATCCACCCTATTTATCATAGTAGAAGAGGGTAAAGCAGATATGCTTTGTGTGTTTGTGTCTCTCAATACATTAAGATACCATAAAGGAAAAAATTCATTCTGAGCAGCTGTTCTCTGTCTACTAAGGATAGGACCAAGAGAATGCACTTAAATTTCAGTAGTAGTTATTTTAACTAGATATAAGGGGTAATTTCTTACTAATGTTAAAAGAAGAGAATACATTTCTTAAGAAAAGCATGCAATATTTTTCATTAGGTATGTTAAATTAAAGGATAAAAATCTCACCTAGAGGCAGAGTAAATGAACTTTTGAATTCATTCCAGACTTCTAATTTTAAGCCAATGCATTTTCATGTATTGATATATTTAGAGTGCTTGAAATATTAATACATGACAAATTTTAATCATTACATATAAAACCACTTAAACTAAAGTCTTCCTTTCCCTAAACTTCTAAATGTGTTTGACACTGGAAAATTGGGAGCCAACAATGTTATTCAGTAATTCACAGCTATTTAAAATAGATTAATATGTGGCAACAGCAGGTAGGTGATGAGTTCTTATGCTTGAAAGATATGAAAGCTTAGGAGGGTTATTATTCCCTTGGTAAATTGTCTTTCTACAATTTATATTTATGTGATGTGAAGGCAGAAAATTATTCTGGCTTTCAGTTTATCAACCCTTAACTGTACTCATTCTTCACATTCTCTCTCTTGCTGGCAGCGTAATCAGCTAAATCGCAAGACTGTGTTTAGTGTTTATTTGCTCAATGTTCATATTCACCTCTTGTAGGTTGCATGAGCTTTGAAGCTAAAATCATCACAGTGTACGCTGCACACATTAGGAGGCTGTCAACCAAGTGGTCAGCATTAACATTCAGAAAGTACTAAGCATAGTGTGGCATTTCCTTTCATGGCCTGCAGCTGTTGGGTCAAGGAGCCTCTGCTATGCTATCACTCTCCCAGAGTAGCTTCCAACACTGAGTGGTAGGGATATCACAGCTCAATCAAAGCTCTACTGAACCCAGTAAGATTTAAAATGCATTGCTTGTTGTCTTAATTATCCAGGTCAGCTTACTCAAATTGAACAGCGAAGTGGTTGCTTAATGTAATAACTAATCCAGGATGAAGCAGCTAGCTTCATTATTCCAGTGGATGCCTCACTTAACTACAGCTTCATGCCCCTTATGAAATGACAACATAAATGCTTCAAAGTATAAATGGAGCACTTAAAATGAATCCAGATGTGAGCTTAAAATGGTTTGGAAGCAAAGTGTAGCAAAGGGATGGATGTGATAAACATTGAGAATCGTGATTACTAAATTGTGGGCAAGCTTATTTTGTCATACATGTAGAATCTGGTTCCCTCAAATTGCTTCAGATTGTCTCAAGTTGGCATTCAGTCACTCATTAGAAAGTTCTTGCTTTACCACAGCAATTTCCAAGAAACATTTCTGAGGGTTCTTTCCTTTTCATAAACTCATTCTGGGTGTTGATTTCTAAAGCCTCACAAGATTCCACCTAGCTTCTTGGCACAGTTGATTGCCATATTTTTTTTTCCATTCTAAAGGATAATTATCTCCACAGGAAACCTGTAAGTAACTTTTGAGCATTACATTGTGTACAATTTACTAATTTAAAAAGTATAACATGGTAAGGATATAATTCAAAATGTTTTCCTGTAGATGCTTGACATTTGCATTGAAATCAACATGAACTTACTTTCTCCAGACATATATCCAAGGCTACAGTTCAACTTCTGTGTCCACATTGGATGTTAAAATATTGCACTGTTTGCATTGGATGATATATAGCCACTATCCATGAGTGCCCCCAATCTAGTTGTTCTGGGTCCTCCCATGGAATGCCTCACAAGTCCTCCTGCTAAATCACCTAAAGATTTAAGGCCTGGAACGACAGCCAGCTGCAGACCTGCCCCGATTGATCAGTTCCTGTATCAGTTCTTATATTCATCCCTGAATATATTCATGAGTGCAATCTATGACTAGCATTTATTGAACATAACATTAAGTTCTAGTAAATATGTAGCAAAACAAACACAAGTATCCTTTCTATCAATATACGTTAGGTTTCTGGAATATCATATGTTAACCTATGTTTGCAAGTCACTGACTCTTCATTTCTTTGTCCAATTTTCTTTAGCTCTTTTTCTTCATGTTCCTCCAAAAGGCTTAAAGGACTTTTTCTAGTTAAATCTTCTACTGTCATAAAATCCTTTATACTTTATAAACCTGAGGTCCAAATCATGCTTGCTCAGAAATCTCTGTAACCCCAAGTATGTACAACAAGCAAAGTAGACACCAAAGCTCTCAGTGAAGTGTCTCCAGTCTTCCTTTTCAAACTCATCTTTTAATCCACCATTCTAAAAATGTCATGCTCCTCTCTATAAAATATTTACTGTGACTTGGTCACATTATTCAATTCCCCCAATGTTCCCACCCCTTGCAGCCCTTTGTTAGCAACCACCCGGCTGCAGCAATCCAGTGGCTTTCAATTCTTCCTTGAAGAAACCTTTACCAATCTCCGAAGTCAGTCTAAATCACTCACTCAACTAGACTCCCACAACACTTACCTGTGTTTTCTTACAGCATTTTAATATCAGGCAATTCCTTGCAATGTAACTATTTGTGTGGACAGTTAACTATCATTATTTTTGAAGAGCACAAGTGAGTTCTTTGTAGCCTCTGGCATCCAGCAGAGTGCTTTTCACAAAAGTAGGATTCACTTAATGTGAAGAAGAGTACAATGCCTGAGCAAAGTAAACCTACATGAAAAAGATATAATATTCTGTTCGTTAAAATGGTAGCATGGCATAGAGGACAGGCTTTGGTATTTGGCTGAAGACCTTTAGGCCCTTGAGCAAGTCTCATAGATTCTTTAAATAGCTGTGTCTTCATCAATAAATCGGAGCTAACAATAGCTATCTTACAGGAATATCATGGGGCTGAGTGTAAGCTTCGAAGACAGATGCTCTTTTACACCATGACCAATAGAAGCACTGAATGGAGGACTATGGACTTTTTAGGGGACAGCATTGTTGGTCTTAGCTGCACTCTGTCACCAACTGTGTTCCCGTAATATCTGTAGATATTGGTTTTCTCAGCAAATAATCTTCCAGCTCCTAAATGCCTATAATTCCAAATAGAAGCTGGGCAAATATAGACCAAGTGGCATTTTTTTTCTAAAATTACAGAAGTATATTCCTCCTCATAATAAGCTGATTGTACCCACATACTTTATTTAGTCACCTTCATGCTAACACTGCTCAGATAAGTAGACCAATTTGCTAATTCATTAAAAATACACTATTAAACAGGTGTCTACCTGGGCAACATATTTTTCCTACTTCTCATAACAGTTTTTCAGAAAATGGAAATGATTTCCTAAAACAGAAAATATATATATATTCCTGGCAATTAGGTAACTGGCTCAAGTTAAAAATCTGACCCAAGTCAAAACCAGAGGGTTTATATTACTTGTTATTGTCTTAAGATCAAAATTGTTGTGACGCTCAATGTTTTTTAGTTTTTCTGAATCTGGTCATTTTCAGTCCTAGCTATATAATAGCACTAATTGGGGAACTTTTATAAATTACTCCGAGTTTATGATTTAATTGATCTGGGCTGAGGATCAGGTATGGGAATTTTTTTAAAGCTTCTGAGTATTCAAGTGTATATCCAGGGTTAAGAAAAGGCTTTATGTGATTTTAGGGTTCTGATATTTGGTTTTACCATTTGCCAAATTATGAAATTATCAACAATAGCAATCTTCAATGGTTTAAAAAGTGATGGTTGTTGCATAATGTCTTTTAAGATTTTTATTTTGAAATACTTTCAAACTTATGGGACAGAATAGTTACAAAAATAATGCAAACACCATGCAAAGAACTCCAACATACTCCTAACCCTCCAAGGATACTTAGATCCACCGATTTTAACATTTTGCCACACTTGCAGTATCTATCTATCTGTCTCTCCATCCATCTATCCATCAGTCTATTTATTTATCAATTCTTTTTGTGAACATTTAAGTGTGGGTTGTATACATTCTGCTCCTTGAACACTTAATATTGCTATGTAAATTTCCTAAGAACAAGGATATTCATTTATGTAACCCCATTAACTGGTGTCATCAAATTTACGAAATTTAACATTGACATAATGGTCACAGTCTATATTTCAATTTTTTTCATTTGTCCTAATAATGCCCCTTTGAGGCTTTTCTCCTCCATTGCTAGGTCCCATCCAGGATCATGTATTACATTTAATTCTCATTATCTCTTCAGTTGCTACTTGTTGTTTTTTTAAATTGTGGGAACACGTATATAACATAAAGTTTCCATCTCAACTACTTCCATGCATACCATTCAGTGGGAATAACCCCATTCACAATATTGCTTTATCCTTACCAATATCCAGTACTAAAATTTTCCCATCTCCCCAAACGGAAACATAAAACCCACTATGCATTTACTCCCCATTCCCCCTGACCCATGACCTGTCAACCTCTACTTTCTGTAACTATGAGCATGCATATTTTCCAATATATTCTTCATAGTTAATCTGGGGCTTAAATTTAACCTCCTAAATCTGTAACAATCTCGTTTGCTGTGAAACAAATTTGACTTCAATAGTATACACAAACTATGTTCCTGTAACCCTCAGTTGCTCCACCTTTATGTAGTTCTTGTCACAAATTACATGTTTATACTGAATGAGTATAAACCCACTGTTTATACATGTGCCTTTTAGATTCTGTAATACAGAAAAAGTGAAGTTAAAAACCAAAAATACAATTATACTGCTATTTATGTTTATCCATCTCCTTAATCTTTATTTCTTCATGTGGCTTCAATCCAATGTCTATTGCCCTCTCCTTTCAATGTGAAGAACTCTCATTATCATCTCTCGTGGAATTGGCCTAGTGGCAACAAAATTCCTTAACTTTTGTTTATCCGGGAAGTCTTAATTCCTCCCTCAGTTTTAAAAGGCATTTTTGCCAGATAAGGAATTCTTGGTTGGCAAATTTTTGCTTTCAACAATTTAAATATGTCTTCCCACTGTCTTCTTGCCCCATGGTTTCTAATGAGAAATTGGCACTTAATCTTTTTTAGGTTCTCTTGTATGTGACACATTGCTTCTCTCTTGCAGCTTTCAGAATTCTCTCTTTATCTTTGGTATGCAGTAGTTTGATTATAGTATGCCATAGTGAAAGTCTATTTGGGTTTATCCTATTTGGAGTTCATTGAGCATTTTGGAAGTATATATTCACATCTTTTGTTAAATTTAGGAAGTTTTCAACCATTATTTCTTTGAATATCCTCTTTTCCTGTTTCTCTCTTTCTAGACTCCCACAATGCACATAATGGTATGCTTGTGTCCCACAGTTTCCTTAAGCTCTGCTTACTTTTCTTCATTCTTTCTTCTTTCTGCTTCTCTGACTGAATCATTTCAACTGTCTTATTTTCAAGTTCTCTGATTCTTTCTTCTCATAGCTCCAGTCTGTTGTTGAACCCCTCTGTAGATTTTTTTTTTAATTTCTGTTACTGTAGTTTTCAGCTATTTTTGGTTTCCTTTCATAATTTCCATGTATCTATTGATATTTTCTTTGTGTTCAATTATTTTCCTGATTTCCATTAGTTTTTTAGTCCATGTTTTCCTGTAGTTCTTTGAGCTTATTTAAATCAAGATTTTAAAGACTGGTATGTTCCAGGTTTGATCCTCCTCATTGACGGTTTCTAATGCTTTATTTTTCTCCTTTGCCTGGGCCATTACTGCCTGTTTCTTTGTATATTTGCAACCTTTTGTTGACACTTGGACATTTTGATATTTTAACGTGTTATCACTGGAATTTAAACTCTTATGCATCTGTTCCTTAAGGTTGTATGACAGCTAGTATTAGGATGGAGCTATTGAATGCCAGGACCTGAATAAAACAAGACAAAACAAAACAGTAGCAGGACAAAATGAAAACATTTTTCCCAGTTTTGCAGATTGGACTAGGTAAGAGCTCTCTTTCAGAGATTATCCATACAATGAGTTTGGAGAGTAGCTCCAGGCCAAAGCATTGTCTTCTCTGCACATTTGTATTGTGTTGGGCATGTACCTGTATAGCCCTAGGAATTCCTATTTACATGATTCTGGCAAGCATATTCTAAACATTGGATATTAGAAAACAATAATTTACAGTCTCTGTCTTCAGGAGTTTATAATTTAATTGGTAGCCTTAAATGTACTTTTTGGGTCAGATTCCTCATTGAAAATTTAATAAAAGTTATATATTCTCTCCCTGTAGAGAGTCCATACATACTAGATTTCACAACAATTTTTATGAAATTGATGATTGCCTGACATCCTGGAGGTTATACATGTGAAAGAAGGGAGCTGACTCCATCCCTCTGTTCCTGCAAGAAGTTCTTTATTGGCTTTTTAGCACAGGATTATATAGCATAAGCATTCTTTGGGCTACGTAATTGTTTTTCCCGTTTCCCCAGGCAACCGCGTTTGTTCTAAAATCACAAGACTAGCATGTTTACAATCTTTGGGTGCAAGCTTGAGGACAATAGTAATCTCAGGGAACGATCTCTTCTGAACCAGGTGGGAAAGCAGGGGCATGGAAGGAGCCCAGCATCATTCTCTAACTTAACGGCCTGCCGTCAGGCACACAACACCTCGGTGCCCGCTTTCAGGCACACAATGCCTTGGCACCAGCCCCCAGGCCCACAATGCCTTGGTGCCTGCCTTCAGGCACACAAAGCTTTGGCCTTCTCCTAACCTTGTGCCTGCCTTCAGGCATCCAATGCTTAGGGAGCGGCCTTGCTGACTAACTTGCCAAACCAGGGAACCTTCCGTGACTCCACATATACATGCATTGCATGTTACAAATAATTTCTGGTGAAGAAAATACAGAGGAAAAATGATTGCTTTTAGTTGTTGATGAGCTATAGAAGACTTCTTTCCAAAAAGGTGATAGATACAGATAGACGGATAGACAGGTAGATAGACAAACAGATGGACAGTCAGAATTTTTGACAGACAGATATAGATATTTGCATAAGGATATGAAGTGGGCAAGGATGAGGATGTAGATCACTATGAAGCTGGGAGGAGGGTGGGGTGGGGAATTCCAGCCTCAAATGAGAATTTTAAAGGTAAAAAAAAAAACGAAGAGTGTTTGGAAAATGTTGAATTAGATTTAGACATTTGTGGGAGATAAATATAGAAAAAATGTATATTTTGTTCCAAATGTGACTGGCATGGTGAAGAACTTGAAATTTTGTCACTGAGCAGTAAGAAGTCACTGAATATGACCAGAGCAGCACTTGGTCTTAGAAAGAGAGATCAAAGAAGGGGGACAGGGTAGATCAGAGGGAAATAGCATTTTGTTATCACAAAAAAATGCAACTATTATAATATAATTTATTCTTTCTAAATATAACTGTCCATTGAGAGAATAGAACTCTTATTATGCCAAAATTGATCCTGTCTGCACTATTTGCCTGCACTGATAATTCAAGTCTTAACAAATAGTTAATCCTGAAGTCAAACAATGCATGTAATGGATGTGCAGAAATAAATCTGCCTATTGAAAATCATAAAGCAAACTGAAGTATGAGGCATGTTTTATTTGCTGAGATACGTGTTAAAATTGCTGTCACGTTTGTCTTGAAATGTGTACAGTAAAAGGATTAACTTGAGAATTTGAATCAGATAACCTAGCCATATGCACTCTCTTGTGAGATCATTTTTTCTCTTCCTCTCACTGTCAAACTTCTTGAAAGAGTATTCTGCAAACCTTCTGTAACCTTTTGCATCCTGGTTTACCACCCCCATGTGACCGTTGAACTACCAAATCTTATTGAATGCTTCTCTACCTTCTCTGATTTCACTTTTTCCTCCCAATCCCTAAATGAAGAACCTGAATAAAGTTCTGTCCTCATCCTCTCTCCCTATACTATCTCCTTCTGGGCAATTTTCTTCCACATTAACCTTCCTAAGATGATGCTCAAGTTAAAACATTACAGAAACCTTTTCTTCTCTTTCCCTCTGTTTCTCTTTGTGCATTTAGGTACAAATTCTTTTGGAGTCTTCCTCTACAAATTATTTTATTTGCTTTGTCCCCTCTTCCACATTCAGCTTCTTTTGGAATCTACATCCTAATTTGCTAAACTTCTCTCTGTCTCATAGTTCCCAATTCTAATACCTTAACTCCCTTTCTTCCTGTCTTGACCATATAATTTTCCCTGCTGCAGAAACCCTTCCCTTTCCTCTCTGTGAATCATATTTACCTGTGAAGCCTTTTCTGAGTATTCTGCCTCCAAATGATATGTCCTAATTCTGAGATCTTCTATAAAATATCTACTTATTTTTCTGTACCACTACATGTGGCTACTCAGCACTTAAAATGTGGCTGATTCAAACTGGCATGTGCTGTAAGTGTAAAATGCACCAGATTTTGAAGGCATATGAAAAAATATTACATGTTGAAATTTTAATATTTTGGATATATTGAGCTAAATAAAACATATTGTTAATATTAATTTTACCTTTTTTAGACTTTTTAAATTGTGGCCACTAGAAAATTCTTAAATATATATATATGTATGTATATGGCTTACATTATATTTCTATTGGACAGCTCTGCTTTAAATCATTTTAGCATCACCCTAGATCGGGAGCTCTTTTCCAATTGGAATACAAGAAATGATTTCTGGGAAATTAGGTAAAATCTTGCCTTGTCCCACAAAGTATTCCCCCATCATTGTTAATGTCTGCAATTTCTCATACTAAGGGCTGAGTCCTTTGGTTTAACATTTTGGTTTAAAGGCAAAATCCCTGCAAAAGGTAATACTGTAGGCTTTATTATCATTTATTCTTCATTCTAAATGAGGTTTTTTTTCAGCTACTTCCTTGAAAGTAAATGGAGAAGTATTACATGAAATTTTCCAGTGATTGAAAGACAAATGAATAATACCATTAATGAGAGAAAAGAGTGAATAAATGTGGACTAAAATGTCTTTAGTTGATAATATTGCCTAGGACTAGATCTTGAGAACCTTATTGAAACCAGTAAAGTACTATCAGGCTTGTATGCTACTAAGTAAATTGGTAAGAACTATGTCATCTTCAACTTCATAACTTCAATGCCTCACAAAGGGCCCAATAAATGTTTTCTGAGTGAGGATATAAACAATTGCCACTTGCAGACCTATTACTACCCTAAAAGAAAAGCAAATTGTTTGCTGCAGTGTTGAAGAGTAATTCAAGATCCATTATTTTAAAACTGACATTTTTCTGTCATTTTTATAAAAGTAGATTAGCATCAGCACAAATAATTTATACAACTCGTGGTCATGATAAAAAGGAAAGGGTTTGTATTACTTAGAAATGGATCTCCATCTAATGATGATCTTCTTGTGAAGAATGCTAAGTTAGCTAATGTTTCACACAAATTAATTCCTCAACACATGGTAAGTGGTATTATTATTGTTTTTATTATGATGATAAATCTATTTTTAAAAACTTTTTAGGTATATGTTTCTTGGCAATCCCCACTTATATTTTATGATCTTAAAAAAGCCTCACAATCTGGAGATGAAGGTAGCACCTGATTGAAGCTCTTTGAAATGATTATTTAAAACTTTTGAAAAAGCAGTTGCTGTAGAGAACAAAACTAATATAAAATCTAAAATCTGTGAAATTAGTACCTTTGTTGTAGTATGCCAAAAACAGTTCTGTATTTTGCAAATTCTTTTGTTTTTCATTGATTCATTCAGTAACATCCAGAAGAGCCCAGGGGAATTTTAATTACAAGTATACTGAAGATTAAACGGAATTCTGGCATTAATTTTTCTCTAGTTTTTACAGAAAATGACATTATTTCTTGAAGACTGCAGTCAACATTATTTACTTCCTAAGATCTTTCAACTTCCTTTTCTGAATTACCCCTAATGTAAAGGGTCTGCATTCTTTGTTACTCATGAAATTGAAAATATTTTGACATTTTATTCTTTGATCCTATCTGGTTATAAAATAGGCTATTTTCTTGATAAATGTGGAACAATAACTTAATATTTAATAATACTCATTGCACCATGCAGAGTACTTCCAATGTCTTTTATTCAAAAATCTCTTATACAGTTTGCAGTTTTCTTCACCCAGAAAATCCTATTTTCAGAGTCCTTTCATGTGAGATGAACTTATAACTCAGATAATTCTTTAGGGATTACTTTTTAGGTTTTATTTCATTAGCTAATGTTAATCTGATTAGTTCTAGGCAGGAGGCCTATAGCTTTGCATGTTCATATAATTGTCTTAGCAATGGGTACTCACAGAAAAAGTTGATGAGGTCCATTGTGCCATTTGACTAGTTAGAGTTCATTGAAAATAAAATAAAAAAAAAAACCTCACCAAACATTCATAGAACTTTACTTTTTCTAGCCATTTTAAAGGATCTATATTGTATTCTTTGTTTCCCTAAAAATCGAGTCATGTTTTATAGATGATGAACGGGAACTTTATTCATAGCAAACTTAAAGTCATGCTCAAAAAAGATTAGTTTAAAATGTAGCTCTAAGAAAGTGTATATGTATAATAAATCCTTTTCCAAATAACTGCAATAAAAAACATTTCTAAGCTATGAACACAAGTCTTTTTTCCTGTTCCATTAGTTGAACCTAAGCACTATATTACATTGCATCCACGATGCCCATGTTTTCACATTTTAATATCTCCAAAAGAAAGATTATTATTTGGCAATGTTTTGTCTTTGTTCTTTCTTTGTGGTATATAAAATTATGGTGGATCGTTCTGTCATTGGTTCTTAGAATTGATGAAATACTATAACTATGTTTGTTGGTCTTATTTTAGACATTTCTCTTTTCCCAAATGTAAAACCCTCTTTGTATTACTTCCTGTCATTTCCTATTGGCCATTCCTACCTCTGGGTGTCTGTACACATACAGAGCCCTAAAACCATCTTCCAACTTCCAGTTTCTGCCTTTTGTGAGGCCAAGAGCAAAGACCAAATAAAATGGGGGAAAGAAGAAAATACTGGGGCCTTGGGCAGTTAAAATTTAGGTAAATCAATCATGTAAAAACAATGTAATTAAGATATAATCTAAAAGTAATACTATAACTTGTAAAATCTTACAATGTAGGAGTTTAAAAACTAATAGATTTAAATATGGACTAGAAATGTTCAGAAAATGGAAAATAATCAGGTTTGAAGGGACTTGAAAGTGTTAATTGTCATGAAGCTTAGCATTCATAGATTGAATCATCATTTCTAAAGACAAGCTGGCAAGCTTGATCATAAGTTACAAACAGCAAGATTGGTGTGACTTGAAAGAAAAGGGTGAGGAAAGGGGAAATAAAATTCCTTATAGATCTAGTATATATCAAATACTTTAAAAACAAATTATTGTTTTAAAAACTTAAAATCAACTTTTACCCATTCTGAGATTAAAACATGCATGCCTGGTTAAATATATATATATATATAAATAAACAAGGAAATATATAATTAAATTATAATACGGTATACATATATCTATATACAAACAAGGAAATATATAATTAGATTATGATAAGGTATATCTATGGAAGTTGTCAGTCTTAAAAGGTTTGAATATGCCTTCTAGTGTGTGCTTCTATGCTCATTAGCCAAATGGCAGAGGGAAGATTATCAAGGCCTTATGGAATTTTAGAACATGTGATATTAAGTTGGTAGACTTCAAGAACAGAAGCATCTTTTATCTTTATTTTTTTATTTTATATTTTTTAAATTTTGTTTTTAAATAAATTCAAACTTACAGGAACAGTTGCAAAAACAATACAAAACCCATACACAGAACTCCAGCATACCCTGAACCCCCTCCCTCGATACCCCATCCACCAACTTTAATATCCTGTCACACCACTGTTTCTTTCCTTCCCTCCCTCCCTCCCTCCCTCTCTCTCTATCATCTGTCATCTATCGCTCTGTCTTCTGAACATACGAGAGCAAGCTGCACATATCCTTGAACAAACAATATAATTCACATATACATTTCCCATGAACAAGAACATTCTTTTATGCAATCCCATTAAGCACAGCTAAGAAGTTCAAGAAATTCAACATTGATACAAAGCTTACATTCTGTATTTCCTTTTTTTTTTTCTTTTTTCTTATGTCCCCACTGTGTCTCTTTGAGCCTATTCTCCTCCATCCTCAGATCCCATCCAGGATCATCCTTGGCATTTAATTGTCATTGCCTATTTAGACTGTCTTTTTCTTTACTTTTTTTTTTTTCCACTTGTGGAAACATATATACAGCCTAAATCTTCCCATTTCAACCCCTCTCTAGCATTCCATTAGTGGGATTAATCACATTTAGAATGTTGTAATGCTATCACCTTGCCACCATCCATTACTAGAAATTTCCATTCACCCCAAACAGCAACCCTACACTCATTTCTTAACTCCCCATTGCCCCTTCCCCCACTTCTCATAACCCATACTCTACTTTTCATCTCTATGGTCATATTCTCTGATAATTTCTTTGTGTTTACTATGCAGCTTAAAATTAACCTCTTAAATCCATAACAATCCTGTTTTTCTTTGATACCAACTAAACTTCAATAGGACACATAAACTACGTTCCTATACGCCTCCATTCCCCCACCTTTATGTAGTTCTTATCAAAAATTACATATTTTTGATAAGAACTGAGTCCAAAACGACTGATTTGTATTAGAGTTTGTGTATCTTATAACATGTAGGAAGTAAATAGTGGAGTTATAATTCAAAACTTATTGACTTCTATTTGTATTCCATTGTGGTTGGAAAATGTGCTTTGAATATATTCAATTGGTTTTTTTCTTTAAATTTATTGAGGCTTGTTTTATGTCCCAGCATATAGTCTATTCTGGAGAAAGATCTGCGATCACTAGAGAAAAATGAGTGTCCTGGTGATTTGGGATGCAATGTTCTATATATGTCTGTTAAATTTTTCTCTCTCTCTCTCTCCTTTCTTTGTTTCTCTGTCAGTAAGGTTCCCTTTAGTATCTGAAGTAGGGCAGGTCTTTTATTAGCAAAATCTCTCAGCATTTGTTTGTGAAAAATTTAAGCTCTCCCTCAAATTTGAAGGAGAGTTTTGCTGGATAAAGTATTCTTGGTTGGAAATTTTTCTGTCTCAGAATTTTAAACATGTCATGCCACTGCCTTCTTGCCTCCATGGTGGCTGCTGAGTAGTCACTACTTAGTCTTATGTTGTTTCCTTTGTATGTGGTGAATTGCTTTTCTCTTGCTGCTTTCAGAACTTGCTCCTTCTCTTCAGTATTTGACAGTCTGATCAGAATATGTCTTGGAGTGGGTTTATTTGAAGTTCGCTGAGCATTTATGCTTTGTGTCTTTATATTGTGTAGAAGGTTTGGGAAGTTTCCCCAACAATTTCTTTGAATACTCTTCCTAGATCTTTGCCCTTCTCTTCCCCTTCTGGGACACCAATGAGTCTTAAATTTGGACATTTTATTTTATCTATCATGTCCTTGAGATCCATTCTGATTTTTTCAATTTTTTTCCCCATTCTTTCTTTTGTTCTTTCATTTTCCATTCTGTGGTCGTCAAGGATGTTGAGTCGTTGTTCAACTTCCTCTAATCTTGTATTATGAGTATCCATAGTCTTTTTAATTTGGCCAACAGTTTCTTTAATTTCCATAAGATCTTCTATTTTTTTATTTAGTCTTGTAATTTCTTCTTTATGCTCTTCTAGGGTCTTCTTTATGTCCTTTGTATCCTGTGCCACGTTCTTCTTCATGTCCTTTATGTCCTGTGGCATGCTCTCATGTGTGATTTTATGTCTTTGATTAATTGCGCCAAATACTGTGTCTCTTCTGATCTTTTGATTTGGGTGTTTGGGTTTGGGTTCTCCATATCATCTGGTTTTATCATATGCTTTAAGATTTTCTGTTGTTTTTGGCCTCTTGGCATTTGCTTTACTTGATATTTCTGGATATAAAAAAATACCAATCTCTTAATTTGCCAGCTTGGTGGTGTATATTTTCTCTAACTAGCCAGCAGATGGTGTCTGCGAGTCACCTATTCCCCTCAAGTCAGTTCTCCCCCACTTTGTCTTTGTGGTGTGTGGGGATTTGATTCTTGTGGGGTTCAACTGGTGCACCAGGTTTGGGTGTGGTGTTGGTGCTGTCTGCCCTCAATGAGGGGCATGTGTCTGTCTGGTTAAGGAGGCAGGGCAGCTTTAATAATCAAACCTTCCAGGTGTTCCCAGAGATTTAAGGCTGTTACAAGAGTCTAAGCCTTCATTTCAGTCTTGTCACAGATTGTCTCTGCCGCTGACCCACAAGTCCTTGGTATTGGTGTAAGGTCCCTGGGATTTCCAAGCAGTTCCCTTATCCCAGCTGTGCTCTTCCAGGACCTCTGCTGAGGGAAGGCTGTGCCATGTCACAAGTGCGTGCCAGCCTCCAGGGAAGCCCAGGGCTGCTGGGCCATGCAGGGGCGTTCCCAGCCTGCTTTAAGGATGTTTGCATGGGACATAATTTCCCCCTTTTCGCACAGCTCTGCCTTCCCAGCTCCAGGACAATTAGCTGTGGGTGCACTAAAGGCCACTGTCCATGGCCGATATTGTGGTGTGTGCGCAGTGCTGCGGGAAAGACTCCCCGTCACACTGAATTTCTTGGCGCGTCTCTGGGCTGTGGGTCCGGCCCCGTGCGGGACTGTCCCCAGGCCGCCGGGGAAATGTCTGCAAGGGGCATGGCTTCTTTCTCCTTTTTGCTCCCCTCTGTCCCCCTAGCCCCAAGACAATCAGCAGTGGGTGTGCAGAGGGTTATCCTCCATGTCAGACACCGAGGCGTTGACTACAGCCCGCTCCTGCAGTGCTTCACTGCGTGGTTCTCACTGCTGTATCTGCAGCCACTCCTGTTTTTTTTTGTTGTTGTTGTTTGTTTTTTTTTAAAAGAACTAGTCCATCTCCAAACACCAAACCGTGGTTTCTCCACACCGCAGCATGGCCATGGGACTTTCAGCCGGCTTACTCACTTGTTTCAGAATGCAGACTCCTAGTTTCACCAAATGCATGGTCCCTGTGGATTTAGCAGACCTGGTCCGGCTGGTGCTTCACTGGAACTGGTGTTCTGGGTCACTTTCTGGCTTTTATCTAGTATTTTTCACGGAGGTGTTTTTTTTTTTTTGCCCTGTCTCACCTAGCCTCCATCTTAGGTTCTCTCCTCTTTATCTATTTTATGTAAGAAACATGGCATCGTGTATACCAGAATATTTACATAGTGTTTTAGAACATGCACACCATTGACATGTATTTTCTTATTTAATGTTAGTTCTGTGAATTCCTCCTTGGAATTAGGATTGATAACCATGCTATTAGATCTTTTACATGATAATTTCAATTCAGTATTAAGACCTAACCAAGCCGCAGTCGTACTACCAAGGCTTGTTTTTACCTTAATTCTGTCTGATGGTGGCTTGTGTCATTTGGAGGGTGTTTACCATACTCACGTGACTTGAGCACATAGCCTCTGCATCGGCACTATTTATGTTTGGAAGAGAGTTCGATACTTGCATTTCTAATCATCATAATCAAAACTCAAATAATGTATTAGCTACCCTTCTGAAAATTTGTGATTGCCACCATGTATTTTTTACGAACAGAATACAAAGTTATTTTATCAAAGTCCGGACCCCAATGTAATCATACATTGCAGGATATGTTGCTGTATATAAAATATACATAAAACAACTTAGACTCCTTTCTTCCTGAAACTGTGGTATTCATTTTTCCTATTAGGACTGTTGTTTTTCTAAGCAGCATAAAATTTATAACTAATTTCTTTTTATATTTATTGGAACATAGAGCACAAAAAAGGCAAATGTTCTCTTATACATATTATTAAAGTTTTCTCAGAATTGTTTGGCGAGTGTATTTAATAAGCAAATGTGTACGTTGTAGTCTAAATAATGATAATAAAAGGAGGTTGCAGTACTCATTTACTTTAACATTTGGAACTTGTAAACACCCGAGAGGGAGACATGGTTCATTCCCAATTCATTACTTTGTCACTGGATTCTTCTGCAAACTCTTGCAGGTAATTTAGCTGTGTCTTATAAACATTTCCCTTGACAGTCATCCACCTTTATTGTTAAGAAGGAAGTCAGGATTCAGGGAAAATTCTTACTTTGCAAAGGTTGACTAAGGACTGACAACATGAAATGCATTATGTTTCTAGTTTTAAATACTACTTTTTGCTGATTTGGTTTCAAGCAATCTCAGGCAAATATGGAAACTCCTGTGAATGCTGGCAGAGGATCTTAAATTAAATATCACTGCCTAAATTTACACATCAGAGACCTAAAGAGGAGAAACAGTAATTGATTTTCCTGGACAGTGTAAAGAGATTGTTGGGGCATCTAGAGTAGCTTAAGAAAAGCTTAGTAACTGAGAGGGTGATTTCTGTTGGCAGCATTTTGGATTGACTTAAGAGGAAATACGCTATTCTGGGCAAGGAGGTTTTTTTTTTTTTTTAAAAAAAAAAACAACTAATAACAGTATACGTAAAAGGTGTTAAATCGATAGATGGAGCTTGGCAACAGACAGAATTAAAAGATAACATTTAAGAGTTTATTTTTGTGTAGACCTTTAATTTAATTCTAATATATTTCCCACTTCTTTGATAGTAAAATGATTCTAGAAGTTTAAAAAAAAAATCCACAATGAGGAGTCAGTTTCAAGAAGAAAGGTCAAATTAAGAAAATTATGTTCATGACAAGGTGATAACTTTTCCTCCTGAAAGAAAAGTCACATTGTTTTACTTTAGCAAGATTAACATACTGGGTCATTACTACAAATCCGCTTATCTCTAGAGAGTAAAAAAGTCAATGATCACTTCCTTAGATAACATTGTGATAAAGTTGGGAACGCATAAGGTAAAGGAAATGTTATTTTATTAAAGCTTCAGTCCCTGTTTCCATATAATTTTGAGATCAAAACATAATAGACTATTAACATAGTTATTTATTTTATGTACATCAACACAGACTGTTAAATGCACTTAAAGTTGTTTACAGTCACACCTGATTATTTAACAAACAAACAAATAAAACAAGTGCTGAATGCCCTCTTTGTATAAGATTCAGAAGAAATCTCTGGAATGTTTATCTCACACAAATCGTTTCACAGAAAACACCCCAAAATGATCTATGGAAAACTTACTGTGTGCCAGGCACTGTTTTAAGCCATTTACGCATGGAAAGATATGTAATTCTCTCAACAGTCTTACAAAGAAAACAAAACAAAACAAAACAAAAAACTCTGTTTATGTTTTTACCACTTTTTAGATGAGGACCTGAGGCAAAGCCAAGTTGAATCATTTGCCAAAGGACACACAGATAATAAATGATAAAAGTGAATTTGAAGCCAGGGAGTTTGCTTATACCATTCCTGAGAAGCTTAAACAAGCATGTTTTTAAAAAATGCCACCATATCTATGGGCATAGAGGAAAATTACACTGACTTATTTGCTGTTTGTTGGCCATGGGATGATGGAGCAAAGGGCTAGAGAGGGGGGTTGGGAGGAGGTGGGCCTATTCTGCTCAGACCTTAAAGAATGAGCAGTATTTCTACTTTATTACTTTTAACTGCTGAGTGGTATTCCATTGTTTGAATAAAACAGTTACTCATCCATTCTCCTAATTGAGGAATAGTGGGATGCTTCCAATTTTGTTTCCTCAAAATGTTGGTTGAAAAGCACGTATTAATAAGCATACACTATGATACAGTTAATGTAAACTGTTTATTTTGTTATGAGTATTACATCATTACTTGAAGGTGATTGAGTATTACAATGATTTAATATACGTAAAATGCATATGAGTGCTTGACACAGCATTTATATTATTGAAATGATTCACACCAGCTTCAAAGTAGTACTTAAATATATTTCCCTTCCCTCTCTATTTTTTTTAAAGTTTATTTTTTCCCCTTTATTAGAGAAGTTGTGGGTTTACAGAAAAATCACACATAAAATGCAGGGTTTCCATATACCACACCACCATCAAAGCCTTGCATTTGTGTAGAATATTTGTTGCAATTGGTAATAGCATATTTTCCTAATTGTACTATTAATTAAAGCCCATGGTTTTACTTAAGATTCACTCTTTGTGTAGGTAGTTCCATGGATTTTTTTTTTTTAATTTTTATTCTGTTACCATATATACAATCTAACATTCCCTCTCCTAATCATATTCAGATATGTTTCAATGATGTTAATTGCATTCACAATGATGTGCTACCATCACTACTCTCCATTACCAAAACACTTCCATCATTCCAAATAGGAACCACATATGTTATAGGATTACATCATCTGCACATAGGGAAAGTTTTATTCTTCCTTTCCAATTTGAGTGCCTTTTATTTCTTGTTCTTGCCTAATTGCTCTGGCAAGCACTCACAATACAATGTTGAATAACAGTGGTGACACTGAGCATCTTTGTATTGTTCCTGATCTTACGGGGAAAGCTTTCAGTCTTGCCATTAAGTAGGACATGCCATTTATCATGTTAAGGAAGTTTCCTTCTATTTCTGATGTTCTATGAGTTTTTATCAAGAAGCAGTGCTGAATTTTCTTAAATAAATTTTCTGCATAAGTTGTGATGATCAGGGATTTTTTTCCCTTCATTCTGTTAATGTGGTATATTGCATTAATTGATTTTCTTATGTTGAACCAACCTTACATACAAGGGTTAAATACCATTTGATCATGGTGTATAATTCTTTTAATACGATGTTAGATTCAGTTTGCTAGTATCTTATTGAGGATTTTTGCATCTATATTCATAAGAGATATTGGTCTGTAATTTTCTTTTCTTGTGGTATCTTTATCCAGGTTTGGTGTGAGGGTAATATTGGCCCCATAGAATGAATTAGGGAATTAGGGGGTGTTCCCTTGTCTTCAGCATTTTAGAAGAGTTTGAACAGAATTGAAGTCTTCTTGGAATGTTTTCCTTTTGTTTAGTATCTCTGTCTGGTTTGGGGATTAGGGTGATGTTAGCTTCATAAAGTGAGTTAAGTAGTGTTCCTTTTTCTTCAGTTTCTGAAAGGGTTTGAGCAGGAATGGTGTGAGTACCTTTTGGAAAGTTTGCTAAAATTCCTCTGTGAAGCCATCTGGCCCTGGGCTTTTATTTGTAGGAAGATTTCTGATGACTGTTTGAGTCTCTTTACTTGTGATTATTTGTTGATGTCTTCTAATTCTTCTTGGGTCACTCTAGGTTGTTTGGTGTTCTCTGAGCTTCTTGGATGTGTATAAGTTTAGGAAGTTCTTTTGGTAAGTTTAGGAAGTTCTCTGTCGATATTTATTTCATTATTCCTTCTTCTCCTTTCTCTCTTTCTTCTCCTTCTGGGGCTCCCATTATGGATATATTGGTAGTCTTGATCACATCACAGAGGTTTCTTAGACTATTTTTTCTTTTTATGATTCTTTTTACTTTCTGTTTCTCAGCCTGACTCATTTCAGATGTCTTATTTTCAAGTTCATTGATTCTTTCTTAGGCCAGCTCCATTCTGCTCTTGAAATCTTCCTGAGCATTTTTCTTTTCAGTTGTCGTAGTCTTGATGCCCAGTAGCACTGTTTGTTCCTTTCAAAAATTCCTATGTCTTTATCTAGACTCTCATCTAATTCATTCATTTTTTTTTTCCTTCTCTGTACTATCCTTCATTTCCTCAAGCATTTTTAAGATAATTTTTTAATAGGCTTTGGTGTGCCCACATTCTCATTTTCTTCTTTGGTGTTTTCTGCATTTTTATCCTCTTCCTTTGGATGGGCCATGATTTTCTGTTTCTTTGTTTGCCTTTACTTTTCTGTTATACACTGTACACTTTAATATTTTAACATGTTAACTCTGGAATTTACTCCCTGGGATGTCTATTTCCTGGTTTTGGAACCAGCTGGTGATAAGACAGAGATTTTCTTGAACTTCAGCCCTCCTATGAGGAAGGTCTGCCAAGGCAAATTCAGTGTGCAGGGTTTTCCCTGTCTTATTGGGCCTCTGTCTTTTCCTGGGCTTTTGCTTATTAGTTGTTTACAGGAGTTTGGTAAAAACCTCCCTCTCCCAGGTATCTGAAGCCGACAGGCCTTTGTCCCACACTGTCCACCTCTATAGTTTTTTTATACTCCTTCCATTGTCTTATCCTGCTTTTGCCTGGAAGGCAAATTCTGGGTGGAGGGTCACCCCAGAACTGACTTTTCCCAATTCGGTCTTTTGCAGCCAAAACAAGGCCAGGGACTGACAAAAGGGGAACAGATTGACTCCTAAGTGCCTTGTGGAGAGGGTCAGGAGGGGTGCCAAAAACTTCTCTCACGTCCCCGCAAAACTGAGCTTTCCTGGCTTGCCTGGCAGATGCAGCCCCTCAGCTAACTGTCCCCAGCAGCCCTAAGGAGGCACTGTGTCTTTAAATCTCCATCCCCTCTGCCCCTGTCCCTGGAGCTTTGAAACAGTGGCTGCCACTCCTTGTCCTGGGTGGGGTTGAAATGATGACTGCAACCACCTTTGTCCGGGGCAGGGTGAAACAATAATGGCCCACAGAGCTGGAACCCTGCCAACCAAATTTGTTAATCCAGAGTTGTGGTGATCAACCATGTGCACCCCTGTTCTAGGGGAAGAGGATTTTTATGTCCTTGTTTGTCATTAGCACCTAGCCAGCAACTGGTCCTGCAGTGGTCTGCCCCGAGAGTGAGGAATGGGGGCCCATAGCCACCATGCGGAGAGAGCAATTTATAGTTCTTTACTGTAATTTATAATCCTCTTCCTTCAGCTCTTTCCTGTGTGCTGTACAGTGTGGTTCTGCTCTCTGGGGTTTCTAAATAGTTGGTTCAGACACTTCCAGCCTTTTAGGAGTTGTTGTTTGTTGTTTTTTGTTTGTTTGTTTATAACTATCAAAAAATTAAAAAAACAAAACAAAGGCATTCTAGATAAAATATAACAAAGGAATAAGGAAAACAAATATCCTGAAATAACTTCATTGCTTCCAATGAGTTGTTTTGGTGGAGGACTGAGTCCTGGAGCTTCCTACTGTGAGATCTTCCCTGGAAGTCCCCCGCTCTGTATTTTTTATCCAAAAGATTCATTACCACCAAAATCTTCTAAATTTTACCCTTTTTACTCATTGTTTCTCTCCCACCTGAGAAGGAAAGCTATGTGAGGGCAGGCATCATGTCTGCTTCATTTGCAACTGTATTTCCAAGCTTTAGAACAATGCCAGCTACAGAGCAGGCAGTCATTACATATTTTCAAAGTGAATAGGGATGCAAAATATAATTGGCAAGCTTAGCAAGGAGTTTGCACATTATCTGTAATGTTATGGGAGCTGTGAGCTAGCCATTTTTCTAAAAGCTTTTCAGTTATCTATGTATTTAATCCTGACAAGCCTATTCACAAGGTAGTGCATTTTACAGCTGAGTAATCACTGCACCTACAGGTAAAAATTTGAACATGGTGAGACGAAAATAAATAAAGTCAGGGACTGAAAATAGGCCATTCTGACTCACATTTTAAAAGAAGAGTAAATATCTGTGATTTTTAAAATGTACAACTTGGTTATTGTTATATAGCTCTATAAAATCAATAGTTATTGCACACATGAACAGAAATAGATAGACTCAGAAACAGATTTTTTTAAAACATTTTGTATAGCATTAGTGTTTACTAGATATATCAGAATCACCTAGGAATTTGTGGATAATATAGTTTCTCAAATACTGAGAATAGAGATTTTGAGTATTTATAGAATGTGTGTGTGTGTGTGTGTATGTATATATGTAAGTTTCTCAGATGATTCTGTTGTGTAAACCAAGTGTGGGGACCTTGTTGAGTAATAACATTCAATATCTCAATCAGGCAAAAGCTATTCAGAATCCTTAGATAATATGTCAATTTACATGTGCCCTAGTTTAAGGGAAATCTGGTGTGCATAGTATTTCAATGGAAGTGATACCATATATTGAAAAAGTTATACAAGTGCATTGTGTATCTAAGGGGCCATGGTTACTAGATCTTTTCCTTATTTCCTTTTATGTTCCCACCCAAAACACCAATTCTAAGTAATAAAAACATAGCTTCCCTTCTACACCTTGATATTACTCCCCACTGGGGAGCTACTGTTTTCCTTTTGAAGAGTAGTAGCTGTTATTATGGAGGACTCACTAAAGTAACTGAAGAGTTGTCTCCAACTGGAAAGGTAAAATTCTGAAGGTGATCTTGTTGTTATTGGATCAACAATAACAATTTTCATAGTAGAAACCAGAAACAATGTATCTTTGAAATCATTGCCTTACCACTCAGTTGTAGAGGCTGGGATATTTGATTACAAAATAGAAACAGTAGCACCATGCAAGTTACTATAGAACATCCTTCTAAATTAAGCATTAGTACCCATGTTTCTAGACAGAGGCAAACCCATTCTTGTATTATGTTGTCAAATAGCCTTCATCAATCTATTGTATATCAGTGGTATTCAGGACAAAATGTAGCAGGCAACATGTGTAAACACAAGGGGAATATTAGGAGATGAGATACGGAATTGTGCGCTGAATGGAAAATTGAAGACCAATTCTCAACATGAAATGTAGCCTTCTGATTACATGTGTCAGTTAAATGTCTTCAGTAGTAGATTAATAAAGTAAATAACATTATTTAATTAAATATATTTATTAAATATTAATTCAACATATACTGAATGACAACCAGTTAACTTTTTAAATTCTTCATATCTTTGAAATTTGTATTTATCTCTGAGTTTGCTCACTATAAAATTCCTGTATATGCATATATGTTTGATATACATATATACACATATACACACTAACTTATGTACACACATGCACACTTACACATACCAAATCAAAAATATATTTAAAAGTTCTCAATCACCTGAACCAGATTGTGAATTAAAATATATACTCTATTATAAATTTCCAAGTTTTTCAAAAAATGTTAAAATAACTTTGAACCCTTTATTGACAAATCTGAGATAAGACAAGATGGAATTGAATATATGGAATCTCTTAAAAATCATAGACTTTAACCAGAATAGTTAATCATTTGGTTAATCAGGTTTCCTTCTTGACAGTTCAGTTCAGCTGGAAGCTTTTTGTCTTTTCTTGCTTTTTCTTTTAAACATCAATTTAGGATTGAATTTTGCTCAAACAAACAAAAAGTTCTTAAAGATGTGAATAGCTGAAACAGTTTTCTTAGTGGGTTGCTAGAACATAAAGTCAGCCTCCTTTAAGGAATGCTCTAAGAAGCACAGATTTTCAGTATATATTTCCCATTTATCACTATTGGTAGTATTTAAGTTTGTTTTCTTGCTTACATTGTTATTCCTGGAAAATAGTGAAGTATGACTTGCTTGTTATTAATTTCATAGAAAGTTACAGCTGGGAAAGTCCTTGAAAATACCACCTCCTAGATTTATTGACATGGAGACTGGAATTCACAAAGGTTAAATGTCTCAAGGTTATTTCTAAAAGAAAGGTTTTATGGTTTCCTTAAAAAGTGCAACTTCCTATCAAGTTTTTGCCCTGCAAGGTAGCTCCAGGCAAAATAGCTAGACTGATAGAGTTAGTCTTCTCCAAGAGCCTCTTTGTTCCCAAGGCAACCACCAATAGTGACCCTTACTTAGTGTTTGCCTGGGGCTTCTGCCAGGGGCTTTCTCTCCTTCTAGGTCCTACTTTCTGAGATGGTAGCCATTTTCATTAAGCTCTTCTGGTCACAGAAGTGGAAATTCACACAACTACCTTGAGAAAAAAGAGGGTTCTAAGTGTACTGGTATGATTTATCCGTCTTGCTCTCTCTTTATATTGCCGCTGTTCCTTAAATACCTGCTGAGTTCATTAATTGCATGTGGTTTGGAGGCAGTTGCCTGGTTTCATATCTTAGCACTGCCACTTAGTAACTGAATAACTTTAGACAAATTGCTTAACCAGTCTGATAAAAGAATAACTTTTCAACAATATTAAATTTAGGACTTATAGCTTTATTGAACATTCCATTCAGAAAATAGAAGGGAACTTCACCAATGAGGTAGAAAAGGGGAACTTAAATAAGGCAAACTTGGAAGCAAATGAGGAAATGTTCTGATTGGCTGATGTTAAGTTTCCGTTTTACTTAGGGGGATCTTACAAAATTGGGAGCAGATATACACTAATTAGCACCATGGTATGCTCCTCTAATCTGATGACCTATTTCTCCTGGACCTGGTCTATCAGCAGATGATGCTTGTCTGCTATTCTGTAGGATGAATTCTGTAATTCTTTTTTCTTGGAAAGCCCATGCAGGTCAATTGTTTTTGTCTTCTAGAAAAGTCCTTCTCAGAAAGGGATCCCTCCCAGCCACACACAGTCTAGGTGGTCAATTATTTTACGTAACACCCCTTAACTTTAGTTTCCTCATTTAGAAAATAGTGTCATTTATGGAAACTTGCTCATAGACTGTGAGAAATAAATGAAACATTGCATGTTTAAAGCATAGCATTTAATACATGTTTACTGTAATAATAATTTATTATTATTACTGATAAACATATTTTTATCTCTACCCAGTATATTTAAATTATCTGCTTTATAACTTCTACACATTCACAATGTCTGCTTCTCCAATTTTTGCTGGCATTATGGTCCAAATTCTAACTCCTAACTTCTTTCAAGCAATCTCTTCAACTTTAGTCCTTGTTCCTAAAGGTCTCATCCTTTTAATAATCCTATTTTAAATTCTCAAAAGCAGGAATCACATTGACTCAATCCTATTGGCTGCTTTGGGTCAAATGAATTTCTCTGATTTATTCAACTGCTGCAGGGTTATATAAAATATAACAAAATTTAACAAACAAGTCAGTTTCCTTACAAGAGACTAACTTGTAGGCACTATTATTAATATGTCTGGCAGAAAACCCAAAATTTTTACTCAGATGCCCAACACTTTGCCCTATTCCAGATTGTATTTCTGCTCTTTACTGGTCTTTCATCTCCTCACTTCAAAGACAGGCACTCATGAAAAATCTGTCTTTGAATGAAACAATATAAAGTTTCAATGGCTAAGAGATTTCAAATAGAGTTGAGAGGTCATTCTGGAGGTTACTCTTATGCAAGCTTCAGCCAGATATTGCAATTTGCCACAGTATGCCAAGCTCCAACCAACATTATTCCTGAAAACCCTAAATTCTACCCCAGGCTCTATCTAAGACTCTATAAAAGTTTTACTTATCAAGTTTATTTTTTCAGAAACTTAAAGCCTCCAGATTTTTCCTATGCCAGATAAACCACAAAATCTAGAGGTACCAGTCTCTCCAAGAACATCAACCAGTTTCATTCCTCTACCCCATGATGTTGACACCCCTTTTCAGTATGAAGAAGTTAGAATCGTCATTGCCTAGATATTCCTGAAGATTGAGAGAATGATCAAATGAGAGGGAGGAGTTGCAAGGGAGAAGTTAGGATTTAACAAATGATTATGACTACTGACTTATTATGTAGATATTCCTTTTTAGTTTCTAGTATATTAGAGTAGCCAGAAGGAAATACTGAAAATGTTGAACTGTAACCCAGAAGCCTTGATGTTTGATAATGATTGTTAGACTATATAGCTTTTATCATGTGACCATGTGATTGTAAAAACCTTGCCACTGACACCCCCTTTATACAGTGTATGGGTAGTGAGGTAATAAAATAGACATGCATGGAAAAAATCTATCTTTGATATTACAAGAGGATTAGGAAAGACCCTCTCAAATATTCTCACACAAGGAAAAACTCCTCTTCTAAGTTATGTACCAAAATTAATAAAAAGCTATGATAAAGAAGCTAAACATACATCATAGTATCTAAGCTTTACTTGGTATTTACTATATGCCAGGAACCATGTGGAATACTTTATGTGCATATATAAGACATTGTTGCTGCCCCATCCATTATTCCCTCGTCCTTTCTCTGAAATTTCTTGCTCAGCACAGAGTAGTCTGAAGGTTCTGGGGATGTAATGAACCCAGGAGCAACCCTCAACCAAGCAGAGACAGGGGTTGATGGATAGATCTCAACTTTTGATCCCCTCAGAGACACAATTGTGAGCTTTATTCTAGGTTGTTCCTCAGAGGATCCCTCTCAGGAAGATTGACTCCAAGGTGCCAAAGGAGTAACCAACTTATCAATGAACATTTTTTGGTTTTCCCCCTTCCTTGATTCACTTTTTCCATCCCTTTTCCTATCCACTTACTTGTGCTTTCCAGGATCATTCCCAAATAAATGTCATACAATCAAGTTCTTTTTTCAGGGACAACTTTTGACTTTGACAGAACAAAAAATAAGTCAATGTATTATAATGCAATCTTTGCAATAGTTTTTGGAAGGCAATACCAATATTATACCAGTTGGCATTAGAATACTGAGATTAATAGAAAGCTTAAGTAATTGTCCCAAGAACTCACAATTATTTAATGGCAGAACCCCTATTTAATATTGACCTGGCTTCCAAGCTCATACTTATAAACACAATATTTGTATTGGACATGGAAGGGGCCATGTGGCAGGGATAGAGGTAGGTGGAATCTAGTTGCCGAGAGACCCCTTATCAACAGCCAGCAAGAAGACTGGGATATTAGAAGTACAACTGCAAGGAACTGAATTTTGCCAATGACATTATTGAATGTGGAAGCAGAGTCTTCCCTTGGGGGCCATCAATGAGAAGTCAGCTCAACTGACACCTTCAATGTGAGATCTGGCTCAGAGAACCCAGTTGAGCTGTGCCTGGACTTTTGAGGTGCAAGACAGTAATTATAGTTGTTTTAAGCTGCTAAGTTTGTGGAAATTTGTTATGTCATCATCATCATCATCAGCAGCAGCAGCAGCAGCATCTAGATTAGCTTGCTAGTCATTCCTTCAAATAAAAATGATGTTTCATGAAAAAGCAGCTAGTTCATCTCTGAAATTAAAAAATTGCCCAAGTGCTTTCCCCCAAGATGTGCAGTACTTTATTTAGCAGAAGTATGTTATAAGTGCTTCCCATTTCATCAAGCAGACTATTAAGAATACATGTACTTAAGGATTGAGATTTAATAAAATTAATAATTTTTATTGCTTCATCCTTAGCATTCTTAAGTGAACTTATGTGGCAGTGAAAAATACAATAACTACTGGTACTCTTTAATGCTATTCCCTTGATTTGTGCTGAGGCACCAGCAGTTTTATCTACCATAGCTTTTGTACCCAGTGAAACAATGAATATATAAGTATCATTATGAAAATTGTTTTGTCCTAACAGATCCGAAGGAAAGGTGTCTAGGAACCCCAGGCATTTGTACTATCCTTTAAGAACTACTGGCCTATTGGATCTCATCTACTCAACTGCTTTTCCCGTTTGCTAACGCAGCCATTACGCAAAATACCAGAAATGGATTGGCTTTTATAAAGGGGGTTTATTTGGTTACAAAGTTACAGGCTTAAGCCCTCAAATGTCCAAGATAAGGCATCAGCAATAGGGTACCTTCACTGGAAAAAGGCCATTGGCATCCAAAAAACCTCTGTTAGGCTGGCATCTGCTTGCTCCCAGGTTTCATTTCAAAATTTCGTTCTCCAAAGCATCAGCTTTCAATGGCCATCTTCAAAATGTCTGTCTCAGCTGCAGGACTGAGTTGCTTCTGTTTGTCAATTCATTTATATGGCTCCAGTGATTTAATTCAGACCCACCCTGAATGGTTGGCGTAACACCTCCATGGAAATTATCCAATCAAAGGTCTTGCCCAGTTGATTGAGTCACATCTCCATGGAAACACTCGACCAAAGATCCCAACCTGGTCAACACTAATGTATTTGCCCCACAAAATTGCATCAAAGATAATGGTATTTTGGGGGACATAATACATCCAAACTGACACACCTGCCTTAAGTGGCATCTCTATTCTGAAAATTCCCCAGTTTGTTTCTCTAGCCCAGACTTTTCCCCTGCTTCAGTTTCATGTAACCAACTGCCTAGTTTCCATATTTAACTGGCAGGTCAAACACAACAAATTAAAATCCAAGTCTTAATTTTCCTGCACAATCTTATTCTCTCTAACCTTTCAAATCTCAGTATGTGTTATATTTTTCTTCCAGTTCACAATAAAATTGAAAGTTAAAAATTTTATAACATGTATAATGATCTAGCTAGAAAAGCTAAATTAAAAAAAAAAACTTTAGTTCATAATCTAGAATCCATAAAACACTATTCTAGGACAATTTACAGAACACTGTGCTGCAAAATACATATTTTGTACCTGGACTGAACTGTTTTACTAATGGGAACTTCTCCCACTATAGTCCTTTCTATAGTGAGCTAATAATGGTGGTATCTGGGGAATATTGGCAAGAGGAGAGAAGGTTTATGGATCATAGATAGGTTCAAAGATAAAAGAGAATATTCTTTTCTTGGTTACAGACTTCTTATGGTTTAATAAAGATTAGTAGTTTAATTGATATGTTGATTCTTTAACTATTGTGGCTTCACACTGTTTAAGTCATTTTCAAGTTTATCTTAACTTTTGTAGAAGCTCAGTGCTATTATTTTTAAAATTATTTGCCTTCAAATGTTTGCTTCTCCAAACTGGCAATATCTTCATTCTCTTCCCCTACAACTGTTTGCTTAAATTTTGAAAAATTCCTACACATACAACATACACTAACTTCACTATTTTTTCAGGGGCATTTTGGAGGGATGGGGTGGTGGAAGAGGAACGCGAAAGGTGTCGATGCCTCTGAGGCATTTTTGTTTATCTCAGTATTTAACAGTGTTCTCTGCCATAGATTGTCAGCTAGTGGCTACTGGTTTCATGTAATACTTAAAAAAAAAAAAAAAACGCCTTGTAATTAATTGCTCAAAAATGGCTTATGATGGTTGTTCATTCAAAAAGGAATTTTATTATTAACATGCAAAGAATTTACAGTTTTGTCTTTTTCTTTACTAATTAAGTTTGATTTAATATACAGTTCAAAGAAATTGATGAGGCTTTTCCTAAAGCATTGGGAGAAAACAGCAAAATAATAGTACTTACAAAATGAGAATAATTAAAGTAAAGGTGGGAAAGGAGAAAATAATTTTAAATTGAAAAAAACACATTTGATTATAGGAACCAACAAAAATTTAAAAAATATATACTCTCTTGTGTCACATACTAAATGTTATAAGTTGTCTTGTTATCCAAGGCTGAAGCCAAACTGATGAAATCAACCCATGTGGGCTAGATAACTTTGGGGAGTTCTGGGGTATAATCCTGGTCGATTATCTTACAGAGCTGATTATAAAAAGCTGGGCTAGAGATATTGTTGAAACAGTCCCCATGTATCCTCACTACTGAAAATATACAAACCGTACCCCACATAAAAACTCACCACAGAACTCAACCATGCATCACACATTAGTGAGAGCAATCCTGTTTACAAAATGACATACACAATATTTAGGGGGAAAAAAAGATTTGAAAAGGAGAAAAATAATTGGACTTAGAAGTTTCACAAGTGAAATAGCATTTGTTCAAGAATTGTGAAGAGACTAGAAAAATAATTTGACATTTTAGTACAGCCCAATTCTCCCTCTATTCAAAAGGTACAACTGTCAGAAATTCACATCTTGTGGATCTGCTTTGAAAAAGTGTCTGTTTCTGAAGGCTTTACAACTTTGCCCCATGAAATAAACCTCTCAGGGTTTAGTTTACATACCTACCACTTGGTATCTTTTGAGCTTCCCCATGGGTCATGGAAGAAATATGCTTTTATTCTTTTCATGAAAGAATAAAGACTCTGGCCACAAGTACCGTGAGTTCTCTCTTACTGTGAAATGCCATCATGTTCTGAGAATGTCAGCCCACAGTGCATAGCGGACTAGTTAAAGGCATTGAGAGGTTTATGGTAGCAAAAAAATGGTTGTCCTTGAGTTTATTGCTAATAGGTCCTTACCCAGTTTGAAAAGGCACACGTATTTTATTGAAGTGCTTGTACAAATAGTTAATATTAAGGTTGGTTTGAGTGAATAGCTTTGACCAATCCTAGGGTGAGGCATGGATAGAAGAGGCATGAGTGATGCCAGATGTTCCCAAAGTGATTTTCCAGTAGATTGCTTCCTTTCCTCTCTCCCTCCTTTTTTCCTTCTATAGTCTTCATTAGTTTATTGAATGACAAATGCATGCCAAATTTTCTGTCAAAAACAAAGATAACAGGGCATGGCTCAATTCCTGGAAGATCTTACTCAAGTAGTTTATAGTTTCTTCCCAGCTTCATGTGGTGAAAGTTAAGAAAAATAGCTGAAAGGAGAAACAATAGCTTTTTATAATTAATGTAATAATGAATTGAAAATTTCTCTCATATACAAAGAATTTCTTGAGCACTTTGCATAACTGCTATGAGCCAGACAATACACTGAGGTATTTATATTTATATCATTTATACTACATAACTCCCTGAGGAGGCTGTGTATCATTATTAAATAGATGAGGAATCTGAAATTAAAACATTAATTAATATGCCATGGTGACAACTCTAATAATCTTCAGAACAATGATTAGATTCCACATTTAACTCCAAAATCCATACTGTATAGTGTAAATCCTTTCCTATTAGAAGAACCACAGGTTAGACAAATGTCAAACTGGAAATGCCCTCATTATATATGGAAATGAAAGGCAATCTATATATGTAATGCCCACTGTATGCACAATATGAGGCCACAATGTATTCTATGTAAACGATGCCCCCTCGAGTTGCTTAACCTTACCTGACAGCCTTGCCCAGCACTGTGCCTTTCACTATGCATATATCTTCTTGTTCATTCATAACAACACTCTTTTTTGCAAAATATGTATTGTCGTTACATTTCAGAAGAAAAGTTAATTTTTCCAAAATCTACCTTCTAATTAATAGTAGAGGGAAGATGTTCTGAATTAAATATCATTTGCTTTCCTCTAGTCTATATTGTCTAAAACAAGAATGAGAAAATAGAATATTAGGGTTCTTAAAATTCAGACCATTCATTTAGTTGAGAAAAAACAAGTTTGTCTCAAGATCTCATAACATTTGGGAAGTGAGGTTGGAACTTAGATCTCTGCTGAATGTAACATGCTTATAACATGATCACACATCTTAGAAGGGAAACTGGCTTCTGGTAGCCTAAATGGGAAAATTTGGAAAATTACAGTAGAAAATCTTTCCAAGCAATGCAGTATAGACAAGAAGGATGACTTAAGGGAAAAAGACACAACGTTGTTATTGAAATGTATGGATTTTCTGAGATAAATCTGTTTACAGCCCTTTGAATTTCTCCATCTAGGTATAGTGAAGTAGAAAAGTTGGTTTTCAGAGCACATTGTCACTCCCTTTCTCCACCATTCATCCCATTAACCAGTGCCTTAATTAGGTGTTCTACCTTCCCTTTTCTACTTTCTTATCTCTGGTTCCTCTTCATTTCCCACTTAGTTTTTGGGGAAAGGCCTGAAACAATTTCCAGGTGGTAAAGGAATAAATTGCTACAAGACTAAGTTAAAAAAAAAAATAAAATCACTTAATCCCAGCTTATTCCGAGTTGAAAACTGAATGTTCTTATCTCTGACTACTTAAATCAGAGGGAAATATTTAACTGGAGTATGTGATTTGTTAAGCACATACAGGATGAATAAAATTATTTGTTTTCCTTCCAATAAAACATACTGTAATTATCCTGTAAGTTAGTAAAGGATCCAATAGCCAAGTGTTTGAATTTCCACACTAATCTTTAGACTGCCTAGAAATGATTACTTGTGTAATAATATAACTTCTCATATAAAGGAAATACTCTTTTCTTTAATGCTGCTAAGAAGCATTAGACTAAAATATTCTGATAAGCAACAAGAAATATAAACAATGAAAATGTTAACATGGGTAAATATGATAAATACAATCCATGAGTTAAATATAAAGTATCACATTTAAAGATGAACTCAAAGAGAATGAATTCCTTGATCAAAGAAAAGATACTGGCCGATTTGAGAATTAAAATGAAATTTGATAATCTTGTTACTAAAAGTTGATTGTCATATTTTTCCAAGGGCCAATATACCAGGAAAATCATAAAATTTAAGGGGAGCTGTTGACAAGAAAACTTAATAAAGAAAAGACAACAACTTCTAAATTTCTTAAAAAAATATATTTTAGAGGAACAGTTCAATACTCCATAAAATAAGGTATATACCACACAACAGTAATAGCAAGATTTCTCTCAAAGAGTAAATCAATAAAACATTAATTATTTTAAATGCAAATAAAAATAACATTTTTCAACTACCAAGTTAGTAAACATTTTCTTTTATATGCTAAAACCCAATGTTGGCAAAGATGCGATAGTTCTGATATTCTCATGTGCACCTGGTGAGGTGAACTGATGCAGCATTTGTAGAAATCAAGTTATCAATATGGATTAAGAGAGTCTTTGACTAGAGAATACTAATACTAGCAATTTAATCTAGTAAACCAGTCAGAATGTGATGATGTGGTCAAATGATGTTCAATGTTATATGCATTTACAAGAGGTGAGAAAAAAATAAAAGCTAAATTTCTAATAATTAAATAACTTAATATATGGTAACCAATATATTAGAAATAGTTTTCAAAAATATTAAGGACAGCAGTGAACCTGATCTAAAAAAGAAGATTATGTAATGACATGGAAAAATGCTCAAAAATAAAAGCAGAATAAAAGTATATTAAAGTTTTATTTTATTCTATAAATACATTAAAAATGATAATGTTAATCTCTAGGTGATAGATTTATTCAGTTGGTTTATTCTTCTTGACAATTTTTAGGTTTTCCCAAATTTTCAGCAATGTTCATATATTATTATAATCAGAAATAATAGCATTTTATAGAAAGGGGGGGAATCAATGGTCTATGTCTGAGTATATATCTTTTCTAATAATAGGATCAATAGCCATAGACACTTAACTTATTATCAAGCAACTAAGATACAAGTTCATTAAAAATCTTAGATTGTTTTTTAAAAAGCCAATTAATCAAATTCTAATTTTGAAAAATTTAGCATTAAAATAAAACATGTTTACTATAAATAATTAGCTAAGAATTACACTGTAGAATGTAATAAACTTTTTATAAAAAGTAAAAAAAAAGTATAGTTAAAATAAGTGGAATAATTTATAAAGGAGGCAGTGTTGCCTTCTCGTAACACCAGAAGGTTCTATAATTAGACTTCACTAGCTCAAAGAATGGCTCTATGACTTCAAACTGTGTAACCTATGACAAATGATTTAACCTCTCTGTATCTCAATTTTTTCTCTATGAAAGCTGATAGTAATAGCATATACTTTATAAAATCATAGTGGGATTCATTGGGATGTATGTAAGGCATATTTCATAGTATCTAATGCATAGTAATTGTTAAAATTATTACTCTTATTGGTAATGATAATATTATTTTATTAGGTGATTACAATATTTCTATTGGATAAATGACCATGGGAGTTACATGGAAAGTTTACATGTATGGTAATAAGCACTAAAATATTACATGGGAACATTCAGCTTTGAAAAGAAAACCGAGAGTATGGAGTTCTGGAAGCCAAGGGCTGACTGTTTTAAAGAGGAAGTGATAGATTGTACCAAATAAGATAAGGGAAAACTGACCAAAATAGTTAACAAGAAGGAAGTTACAGCTGACCTTGATAATGGCTGTTTTCCGAAGCTTTAAAAGATTCAAGACAGAATGTGAAGAGATACAAGTAAACACAGTTCACTTGAGGATTTACCCTCTCTGCTTTCCCCAGGAGAGTAGGGGAAAGGGACAGTAGCTATCGGACGAATGTGGATATGAAAGAGTGTTTGCTTGCTTGCTTGCATGCTTTGTCTTGCTTTACAAAGATGGGAAATGAAACATTTATATAATAATGGGATTGATCCAGCAGAGAGGAAAATATTGATTATGCAAAACAAAGAGGAAAAATTGGTAGAATCATGTTTTTGAGTTGATGGGCTTTAGTGCAGATGTGGAGAATCTGGCATTAGATGGGAAAATGTCTACATCATCCATAATAATAGCCATGATAAGAGCATATGTTTACTGTCTTTTACTATGCAATAGTATGAACTAAATATTTATAATTAAGACAGAATATGAGATTGGATCAATACTTAGGCATTTAATATTTCTTAGGTTAACTATGGAGCTACTTTGATATATAGTCAAAATTTTTAAAATGTCTGTTTAAAGTATAAAGTAAGCTGAATTTTGATGACTCTTGCTCAATATAAAACACAACAAAATCTAATCAAGAAAAGTTGAATGATTTTGTAGGGAGATATATGTAATTGGCTCGATTAATTAGAATTCACTATTTTGAAAGCAATTCTAAAGAATTATGGTGCAAATGCTCTCAGAATAAAAAGTGAACTCCATAGTAAGTGAAAGTTTGAATTGAAATTATTCAAGGTATATTATTTTCAAAATACTCATTTTTTCTTCAAGATGTAAAAGATTAGCAAGACTATCTGAGATAAATCCTAAAGAAATCTAGTTTTTCTTATAAAATGTTTCCAAAAACCCATGAACCAAAAGATATTTTTTTGAAAAATGCTATTTTCTCCAAATTCAAGGATAAGTTAACATAAATAGTGGACTCTGAAATTAGAAACGAAGAACATTTCTGACAATCAGGAAGCTCAATATAGTCATTAAAGTAGATAAAGGTATTTGTGATGGTTGGGTTCATGTGTCAACTTGGCTAGGTGGCCTAGCTGTCTGGTCAAGCGGGCACTGGCCTGACGATTGCTGTGAGGATGTTTGAGGCTGGTTAATAAACCAACTTAATAAAGGTATTTGAATGTATTTTATATGTTTATATATATATGTTTATATATAATAAATAATGTAAGCACTTCCAATTCTAAGTGTTTCCAAATTAAAAAAACAACACCTATTTTCCTCACTAGTAGTGACTATTCTCTCAGGATAGCACTTAAATGAATTTTTTTAGCCTTGTTAGGCTTAATGAAGTCATGATAATTCTGAGTTAATAATAAATCCAATTAATTGCATTTATATATTTTTTAAACTTTATCTAAAAATTAAAACAAACACATAAACAATAAAAAATGTTTAAAACAAAACTGCATTTCTATTTTTCAGCTCATTTTTTCCAAACCCTATTTTCTTCAGATATCTCAATAGTTGATGAAAGGATTCCCTCCGTGGTTGGTGAAGTTTAAAATGGCTTCTGTCTCCTTATTTAGTAAATAAAATTTGTTTGAAATAATTTTGCATTTTATTTCTTCATTTGAAATTATCTCAGCTCCTCATTATAGGTAAACAATTGTTTTAGACACTGAACCTTATAATCTGGTTACCAGAGGATATTAATAGAAGAATGTAGGGTGGGTTCCCTGAGAGAGATCTAGTATGCAAAGTGGGACTGAAATGAAAATCAGGTCAATTGGTGCTGGGGGTGGGGGTGGAGGGAGCAGGATGGGAAGAGAAGGGGAATCTAGGAAAGATTCATGAAGCGGTTCTGACTTGAGCAAGGGACCCTGGGACCTTCCTGTGAAGGATGGGAAGGACATTCCCATTGGAAAGGATAGAGAAACAAATTGCATCAAATAGAAGCAGTAAGATTTATCTCTTGCTTTATTGCCACTTTAAACACAATAATGAAAAAATATCATACCAGTATAACAGTTGTTTCCTCACCTTTTCAAATAAAGTGTGTTTTAACCTAACCACTGATTCTAGTAAAAGCAGTTGATGTAGGAAAAAAAGGAAAAGAAAAAGAAAATGAAGCAAAGACATGTATCCTCTTACATGTTATTATTGCTGCTTTTTTTCAATCTTTTCCACCTTTAAATTGCAACCTCTTCCCCCCAAATTTTTACCTTGTTAAATGTTATTATTAGAAAGGGGATGGCTCATTATATCTACTTGAAGTTGTTGAATATCTGAATTACTGTGACATTATCTTAGGCAAAATAGACCGGTGAATCTTGAATTCTGACTTCAGCATGTTTTTCTCCCTCAAAAAACATAACCTAACAAATGGAGAACAAAACAAGATAAACTATGAAAAAACAGGGTAAAAATAAAGTTTTTAAAAACTGGGAAATCACACTAAAAAAACTGAAGCTTCAAGGCAAGGTCCAGCTCCAGAGATTCTGCTTAGTAGAGCTCAGACCAAAGAATTAGCATTTTTATCAAACACTAGAATGATTTTATCAGTAATTCCAAGATTTAAAGATGAATGTGTTAAACATTTTATTCATGGAGAAAAAACATACCATAGGATGCATTTGCTAGGGTGATTTATACTTCCAGGAGTGTTTCTTTCGGCTTCTCTGTCTGCCCTACTCCCTCCCTTGCTCCCTCTTTCCTCCCAGTGGAAATCTCTCTGCCAAGCCTGAGGGAAGTTGGAGGGAGAAGCAGGAGTAAGCTGGATGGTGGTAAAGGAGGGGCCTCAAGGGACAGGATCCAGGCAAGATGCAGACAATTGACAGGCCAAGGATACAGAAGTCAACTTCTCTTTCTTTACACTTTTTTTCCAGAACCAGCCCTGTCCAATAAGAGAGCACAGTAATGTGAAACAACTTAGAACTTAGTGGAGTAGAGAGTCTGCAGCACTAAAGCACGATCTTGAGGGGAATGATGAAACAAAAAGCCATAATAAGGCAAAAACAGCCCTGCTGGAAATTTAGCTTCATGAAGCTACTTGTACTTATTTGCACAATTAAGGAATTTATTAGCTCATCAGACTCCCAGATAGGTCCTGTATATTTAGATACCTTTATCACACCCCAAAAGCTACTCACTGTTTCTTTTTATTTTCTGTGTGAATTGACTTCTGTTTGTTTTATCTGTTTATTTTTGGTGACATTTGCTTTGAGTTTTATGCCCTTTATTATCTTCCATTGATTCTCCTTTCCATTATTTATTGTGCATTCATCTTCTCTCTCCTGGGTAACTTTAAGATAAAGTTATTTCAGCACAAGAAAGTGGGCATGATGGGAAATACATGTCAAGGCATTTGCTGTTTCAAATTAAAACATTATTTTAGGGAGATCAGAATGTGCAGTCAAAGGAACTATGGCAAGCAGGAGCAGATTCTATATCTCATTTTCTCTTGTTGTTTATCTCTACAACATAGATATAAGGATGAGAAAAACACAGATGATAGTCCACACAGAGGAGGAGAAATATCTCTGTTGTCAGAGGTTGGGTTCTCCGGGAATCAGACTCTAAATGGAGCTTAGTGTGCAAGATGTTTATGGGGAGGGGGGGGGGGTTGGAATCAACAGGGAGGGAGGGAAAGGAACAGCAGTGTGCAGAGGGAGAACTGGAGCTGCAATAAAGGCCCAGTAACAGCTTCAGCTCACCCACAGGTGCTTGGAGCTGAAACTGCATGTCGTAATTGCCCCTATTTGGGCTTTAATACCCTCCCTTGATTTGTCATTGGGCGTGATCCACCCCTGGAAAACCACAGACAGTGAGGGAGCTGTCTGTAGCTGAGCATTCCTTGTAGGAGCTGAAATCTGATGGCTACCCATGGACAGGTCCTTTCTTGAATGGCAACCTGAGTGTCATACCTCCAAGGCCACCACAGCTGCCTTCAACTTCAGAGTCTCATGGTCTGGTTATGGCTCTGACAATAATCATCAGTTTGAGCCACATAACCACGCTGGGTTGCTTTCCTCATTTCTAAGCCATATTAATAGGATGGATTCTCCAAAGTTTATAAATTTCCTTTACCCTTGCATTTTTCTCCCACTGGTCTAGTGAAATACACAGGAAAGTTACTGTCATACCCACTGTAAAAGATTTGAAAGCAGAGATTCAAAGTATTTAAGTGATTTGTCTTAGGTTACATGACTACGTTATTGGGGCAGGATTCTAAATCCAAGTCCTGACCTCTTTCTTTAAGCCAAGAGAAGAGAAGGGAATAATTATAACCCCCTGTTTTCGTTTACCAGGATAGTTATGACAAGTAACACAGTGGGTTGGTTTACACAACAGGAATTTATTGTCTCGCAGTTTGGGAGGTTAGAAGTCCACCATCACAGTAGTGGCAAGGCTCACTTTCTCTCAGAATCTGTAGCTTCCTGCAATCCCCGGTGGTCATGTGGTAACCCCTGTCTCCTTGTATCTGCTCCACTGGTTTCCACAGACTTCTGGCTTCTGCCAACTGTCCACTCTGAACTGCATCTGCTAATAAGGACTCCAATCATATGGATTAAGTTCCACACTCATTCAATGTGGGCTCATCTAAAGGATCTTGGAAGATCCTATTTACAAATGAGTCCACACTTGTCACGGCCCAAGAGGGCTTTTGTAGCCAAAGGACTAAAGAAAGCACCCGACACATTGTGAGACGTGAGCTTTTATTATAGGGCTTACCTACAGAGTGGGGAAGTCGAGCCACGTTGCCCTGAAATCAGGAGCTTCTCTGAATGGATTCAGGAGTTGCTCTGAATGGCGGCCAGTTCAGAGCACAATGTAGAAATAGTCTACACTTTGGGGGGCTGAATAAGCTGCTTATAAGGGCTCAACATTCCAATGGGTATGAGAGCCTAAGGCAGAGAGCGGGGTCATGTAGTGTAGGGAGGGGTTGATTGTCAAAACGGAGGAGAAGAGGATTATAGAGGTAACAGTATCTCAGGGAATCTCAGGGAGGAGGTAGTTTTGGGTATAGATTACTGTTAGCATCTGATATTACAAGGAGAATAGGTCAAACCTCAACTGACCTAGGTCACGCAAGCTGCTGTGTGCAATCTTCAAGGCCCCTGGTGAATGCCCTGTGCCCAGGGTTCCCACAACACCTTAACTAACAATAAAATCTTCAAAGGTCCTATTTGCAAATGGGCTCATATCCACACGACTGGGGGTTAGGATTTGAACATATCTTTATGTGGGACATGATTCAATCCCCAACACCCCTCTTCCCTACTAAGGATGTGGGATCACCAAAACAAAGGAGATCTCTTGAGGGTGAAAATGATCTAGAATTGATTGTGGTGATGAATGCCCAACTCTGAATTTACTAGAAAACACTGATTATACCCTTTAGATGGTTGTATGGTATGTGAAGTTATCTCAATAAAACTGCTTTTAAAAAAATAACAAAGGAAATCGTGTGAATAAGAACATTTGGGTAAAAAAGTTCACATTATATTTGGGTAATGGATACAAATTTGCTCCAAAACAAAGATCAATAGCCATATTTTTTTTATGTGTGTAAAATTGTGCCTGACGTTTAGTCTCAGCCCCATCTAGCTACTGGATATCCAATGTCAGCTACTCTCTGGGCTCCTTCCCTTCCCCACCTCCCCAAAAACCCTTTCAACCCCCAACCTTCTCCCATACCACAGCATTTGTAAGACTCTTGTGCCCATGTGAAGCTCTGGACCCTGTCCCTTGTGCATGATGCTCTCCATCATTGCACTGCCTTCCTGACCAATTCTCAGACATCCAGATGTCCTGCCATCATAAAGTACCCTTAAGTGGCACACATCTGTCACTGTTGAAAGCTGACACCCCCTCTGGCACATTCCTTACCTAATGGCAGCTTCATCTTGACCACTCCATAATCTGCCCAAATACCAGCCCCTCGCCTTTTGGAGCAACTTCCTATTAATCCTACCCTTAGGGAGTGTTGCTTCAATGGAGCTTTGGAAACAGAAAGGAACTGTAAATACCATTTTGTGGGAAATTGCTCCTTTCTCTGAATTTTTATGGAAGAGGAGTGAGGTGGGGGAGAATTAGCTTTTATTCTCTTACTGAAGAAAGAAAAAAATAAATGCATCCATAGATTATCCTTTCACTTTAACTTTCATGACAAAATAGATGATTTTGCAGTTGCTTCATCATGGTTGTATAAAGACAATCCATGGATTTTATCTGACCATTGGTAAAAATAGTGCTCCCTGTCCAAATGGCGTTCTGAGTAATGACTTAGGATTCCCAAAGCTCCCAAGTCCCCTCTGGGCAGCCCAAGCAGGAAGGGAGGATGGAGGCCTCTGGCTCTGAGCCAGCGTGAGGGGCCCTGGGCTTTGCAGTCAGTTCTCCCCTCTGTAGGGTGTGAGTGCCCTTGGGAGTCTTTGACAAGGGCCTCTGGAACCAAGGAGGAAGAGGAGGCAGAGCCTATAGGGCTGGAGCACAAACTGATGGCACGTTTCAGCCATGGTTCCCTTTTCTGGCTCTAAAATAATTCAGACCCAGAGCAGTCAGATGAATGCATGTATACAGCGTTAACCCTCTCCCACCCAGCTTCGTATCGGAAAACAAACTGAAAAACAAAAAACTAGACTCAAGGGATGGCTAGGGGTTGGAAGGAAGGTAAGAAAATCTGAAAGGAAAAGACTAAAAGGAGAGGAGGAAATGAAGAGAAAAAGGGAAACAATACAATTTTTCCCTCTAGATTTCCGTACCCTCTTCAAAACAAACAAAAATAATAAAAAGTTAAAAAATAAAAACAAAAAACCCCACAACTTTCCCCTTCCCACAAATTTAGTTGCTTCGCTTGGGGAAAGCAGTTGTTTTTCTCAGAGGTTTAGGTATTACGGGAATGGGAAGGATATTTGCTCCCACCTTCTCCCGGAGTGGCACAGTGGAAAGAATAGGAGTATGGGAATAAAAAATTATTATTTAAAGTCTTGGTCCTGCCTAGGAAGAGCTTTGCAAGTTTTAGTAAATCATTTGTTTCTTCTTCTGTAACCTGGACAGAACAATCCTTCCTTCTCTGGGTCATTATGAAGGCTAAAATAGGAACTGTTTGATGAATACTTAGCACATGCTCGCATCATGGTAGGTTTATAAAATTGGCTTTCTCATCCACTGCCTGGGTTGGTGTAGATGTGGTCAAACTCTAAACTGAGAAAAAAGGCCAGGAGCAGTGCTACGTGGAGTTTTTCATTGTCCTTTGTTTCTAGCCATGTAGCTACTGCAGGTTTCCTACACTCGAGCTACCAGACCATAATAGAAAAGGTTTGGATTTAGATTCGGAAAACATGAGTTTGAATTCCACATCTTACTCTCTATGTACCTTCAACAAATCTGTGAGCCTTTATTTCTTTATATATAAAGAGCACAATAATATCTACCCAGAGGGTCATTGTGAGAATTAAATGTCATAATGTATTTGAGGATGCATTCTAAAATATAAAATATTATACAAATGTTGCTGTGAAGAGGCAGGATAAGTGAAATCAGGGACGCTGAGAGTTATCACCAAGGAGGGACTGACGCTGGCAGTGGGCGAGTATCAGCGAAAGGAAGAAAGGGAAAGGAGAGAGGAAACAACTGTTCATTCACATGAGTAATGGAAGGACAATTCCAAAGAGCAATTCCTGTGGCCACTTCTAGGGCAGTCATGTGCATGTAAGGGATATGAAAATAAAAACAAAAACTATAATTTACTGAGCCTACTATGCTCATGGTACCGTGCTACACTTCACTCTCATTTTCTCTAAGCCTTACACAACTTCTGTACCCCTGAATTAGGTTTCAGCATTGCTATTTTGCAGTTAAATGAACAGACTCAGTTAAGTAACTCAACCAAGGGCAAGTGTCAGACAAAGATTTGTACCCACATCTGCATGTTTTCAGCTATTCTAGGTCCTTCTTTATATATGCGTAAAACAGAAGTGTTTAAATTGGTCACTTAATGAAGCCAAGTGGAGGTTTTCTTATTTTCTGATTTCTACCTACCAAATGTCTCCCCACTTCTTTTCCCCTAAAAATGACTAAAAATGTGACCTAAAATGTTTGAAGCAGGACTTAGAAAAATCAAGAAACTTAGGTCTATGCTATTAAAAAACAGTATCATTTATGCCTTTTGCATGGCCCATAGACTGTAAGGATCCAGAAAGACTAGTACTCTTCTATTCAACATTTTATTCTCAGTATTTGGAGCATGCTTTTGCCATTTGAGCCCCCAAACAATACCTATTTGCTAAATTCTGCATGATTAATAGATGAAAAAATGAATATGCAATTGCATTTTTATCTTAATTTTTTCATGAATATAGCCAATTGTGCAAACTCTATAGCCACCACAAATATATTTAGAAAGCAATCTGGCTGAGTACTTGGGCAATATGAAAATGATTTACAGCATTCGCCATCCTTACTGGTAAAAAGGTTCAAATGTGTAAGGTAAACTGCACCACATATTATTTTTAACTTTTGACACTGCTATTATAAGAGATATCTTGCTGCTTGATAGCCTTGCATTAATTATTCACAAGCTCTTATACTTCATTTGTTTGCATCATTAACCTCTTAGAAAATGTCCCATTTTCCAAAGATTGGTAGAAAAGCAGTAATGACTAGCAGTATTGTGAAGATAAGACATTGTTTTAAGATCTCTCTTCAAGTCTTACCTAATAATGATTTCATTTTGTTTCTTCCAGTGAAAAAGGCAATTGAATTGAAGTCAAGAGGTGTCAAGATGCTTCCCAGCAAGGACAGTAGCCATAAAAACTCTGTCTGTAAGTCTCTTCTTTCTTCCTTATGAGGATTGATGAGTCACTTAAAGGGGAAAGGAGAGGAGGGAGTGGAACAGTTAAGGAGAAATAATGCTGTAAATTGCTTTTCCCACTTCATCTCTTCCCACTTTTCTACTTTCAAAAATATTTTCTGGGAGAAAGAATATATACTAACTTCACATCGTTGGGAAAGAATGTCATGTTGATTCTACCACCTAAATGTATCTCAAATCTGTCTTTGCCTCCCTACCCTTATGGGTCACCATCTGAGTCTGGATCTTCCTCATTTGTCACCTGAGTAAATATTAAAGCTGTCAGATGTTTTGCTCCCAGTCTCTCTCCACTCTAGGATTTCCATCCACCTACTCACCCACACATATCCACACTATGGTGCCAGACTGATCTTTTCAAAGGAAAAATCTTGTCTTATCATTTTCTTATTAAAGTTGTTTTAATGTCAATTGCCTGAAAAGTAAAATCCCTTTAACACAATGTCCACATCCTTCCAAAGAGAAAAAAAAAAGATCATGAAGACAATGTCTATATTAGTCACATTTTTATATATCCGTTGCATAGTAGTCACTCAATAAATAGTCATTGAATACATGAGTGTGTCCTCCACTTCCTACTTTACTTGTCTCTTCCCTTTGGCACTCCCTTCACCAATATTTAGTCTTAAAGGCCATCTTACCATTCATTGAACGGATCACTTTGCTTCTCCTTCAGAAGTGCCCTCTTTCCTTTTGTTGAAGGCGGAAGCGCTGTGTTCCTTCTAGGGCCTCTCCATTTAGGGCCTCAGACACAGAGTGGAGCTCCCCAAATCTGATAGCAGCTTGGGGCATTAGGTCCCAAACAAAACAAATACCAATCAATATGCGTTTTTATCAAGCTTTCTGTTTGAAAATAACCTCCAGTGTCATTTAAATTAAACTGGACTCAAATATGATAGAAAAACTAAAAGGAAGGAAGCAACTCAGGGACAGAGAAAGTAAGGAAGGATTTTTTTTTTTTGAAGTTTTAATATTTTGTTACTGTTAGCCTTTAGTTCAGGGTGATCAATAGAGTGAAAGATATAGTATTTATAATAATTTTGAATTAATAATTGAAATTGAATTGTTATTCAATAATAATTAAATTTTAGATGGTTTAACAATCTCAAAAAAATGATCCAAAGTTTTTATGTTGATATAGCACCACATATCAGTGAAGCACTTACATCATGTCAATATCAGATCAGATAGACCAATTAGACATCAAATTTATCTGCTAATGTGACAATTAGGAAGAAGCTTTATTTGTAAGGAGAATATTTCTCCCATCCTTATCTAGACATGGATTGACAAATACATAATTAATTACTTGGTATTAGAAAATGTCCTGTGCTTTTAAACTTTTTTTTGTCAAACAAAAAAATTAACCATTAGAGAAAATGAGTAATTGGAGACACTGTGGGTCTTCAAAGGCCAGCAATGTAATAAGTATAAAAGATTTATTTATGTGGAAGGTATAACTGAAAAAAACTAAATTAAGCATTTCATAAAGGAAAGGGACATAGGTTTCGGAGCAAGACAGACATGGAATAGCTGATAAAGATTTTATCTCATTCAAGTTAAGGTTTCATCATTTATAAAATTAAGACAGTAATAATTTTTATAGGTTGTGCAGATTAACCAAGATATTTGTAGTGTGTTCCCTGGGTACATGTCTCATAGTGGGCAGTGAATAAATCTGTCCCATTATGAGCTTCTTCTCCATCTATAAATTTAAAAATTAAAGCATGTTAATTAATAAGTCAAACCAAGAGTTTAAATGACATGGGGACCTCACTTTACAGAGGAGGAGGTGAGATCCAGACTTCCGAAGTTACTGTCTCAGGCCCCACAGCTAATCTTGTTGGGTGGGTTCAGAACGCACGTCCCCTGCTGCCCAGCGCAGGGCTGTGCTGCACAAAGGGCAAGTTCAGACGTGATGCAATGGACCCCAATTTCTCTTTCAGCTTCTCATGAATGTTTCACCATCTGTATGATACTGCGCAAGACATACAGAGGGATGGTGCTGAGTCAGTTACAATATTGATACCATGTGATATGTATTATAATAGGAATAAGCAAGGATTTTGCAAATTGAATGTTAAGTATATACAATAGACAGTAGTTGGTACATAGATTAAAAAACAAACTCCCCTTCCTTTCATGTGGAATATAAATAATGCTTATATCTAGATACATCACAGGGTCCCTGATCCTAGCCTCTTCTTTGCACTTTCTCCTGTTGGGCCAGTTTACATTTTCTTCCTAGATCTGCTTTGATTATACCTTTGGTCCAAGATGAGTTTTTTTGTAGCTGTGACCTCCTCTGGGGAAGTTCAGTTCCCATTTGCTGGCTTCCCTCTGAAATATCACGGTGCTACCAAAGCAGCCAGGGCCCACACACAATACGTACTCAGGAAAGTGTTTACTGATAAATGAATGAATGAATGAAAAACACAGGAAAGACTAATTCTCTGTAATATTGAACAAAATCCCTACATATTCTCTCTTTTATGCCTCTCGATCTGATAACTCTTCTCTGTATTTTTTTTTTTTATTACTAAGTTAATCAGTTTCTTCCTCTAGCCTTGATTTCATGTTACCAATTAACCTTTTGTAATTCACTGTAGTCATTAACATGTTTACAGATAACCACATAGCATGGTCTGGTGAAAGACTATAGTGATATTTCTACTCTCCTACACAATGGGGGCAATTTCCTACATTAACCCTTAGAATGAGAGGATTTCAAAGTTTGTTTTTTCATTAAAACCCGAAGATAATTAAAATATTTACTCTGCTTAATGCTCTAAATTTCAAATTATTTTAAACTTTTAAAAGCTTACAAACATAAATGGGCAACATTATGCAACAGAAAGAGTATCTGGAATAAATTTAGGAAACATCCCCCACTCACAATCCTCTTTGCCCTCACTGAGTGATATTGGGCAAGTCTTTATTCTGAGATTAGATCCTTTCAGTTTCAAGGGATTACTAAATTGCCACCATCTATTTTTAAATAGTGATACAGCAGGTGCAGTTGTTTTCTTCCTCTTCTTTTTCTTGACATTCTTGTTGACAGAATACAATTTTCTCAACCTTAACTGTGAGAATCACTAGGATAGATAATCAGTTAGTGCCCTTCTAACTCCAGAATATAAAAATCTGTAAGGCAGATGATCAGAAACTTTGGTTGTTATTCTGAGCTACAGATTTTTTCCCCATGTAAAGTTAAAGACAAATGACTTCACAAATTCAGTATTGATTTGTTGTAACTCACTTAGATGAATTGATAAGCACATACTGTGTGCAGAGAATTTGCAGTTACAACAATTTATAACCAAGCAGGATAGTACAGCTGGTTGAGAATAATTATTTAATACGAGACCGAGTAACACATAATGAGAAACTTGAACAGTATAATCTGTTGTCTTATAAACTCATGGGAAAAATAACAATAGAACATTATGAAATAAATGTCCCTGGAATTTTTCTATATTAAACTATACACCATTCATTTTGTTGCTCTTTGTTTCTGTAGTCAATTTTTTTTGTACCTTGAAACAAAGCCTGAAACAAAACAGAATATTCATTTCATTTTCCAACAGACAATCATGTTAATGAAAAGCAATCGATCTAATATTGATATTGTCTTTTATAATGGCACTCATTGGTTCCATTTTTCTGTCTTTTCATTTATCATGTATGCAATTATTTAAAAGGGCAGATTTTAACACATTTGTAGTTCTAGTTTTAGAGCCACACTGCAAAATGATGTCTTAACTGCTTTATACGCTTAAACATTGTAAGTCTAGAATGTCTGAGTTATCTTTTTTAAAGAGCACGACTAGTTAATCAATTTAAAATATATAATTATAAGAGATCCTCCCATTTGACCTGAGTTATTCTATTTTTTCTATTTATGACTATAACTGCTGAAGTCATAGTTTTTATTTCTGAAGTTTGGAATAATTTAAGAACAAATAAAATATACTAGTGGATAATATCCTCTTTCCCTTAAATTCCCATCTGCTAAAAAAAAGAAAGGAAGGGAGTAAGGAAGGAAGGTAGGAAGGAAGGAAGGAAGGAAGGAAGGAAAAGAAAGAAAACTTGAATAGTATGCCTTGCCTAATTTCTTGCCATCAAGTCAGCCCCACTAAGCCTAGCAGTATAATCACCAACAATGGGCTCAGCCCAGAAAAAGTCTCTGTTATCAATCCTTTCTCTTCAATAGGGATCTGTGGAGGCTTAGGGACAGGAGAAAGTAAGCTATTAATTTTCTTTAATATTAAAATGAGAGACAAAAAAAGAAAGAAACGAACTTGTTATGTTTTTATTAGTTGAAAAGTTGTTCCTATATGATCCACGCACAGAATGAAATGGACATCAGAAATAGATTAGGGACATTGAACCCATTATCCTATATTTCTCTCCCGAATTTCTGACTTTTATATCCACCTGCCTACTCAAGATTTTCATAAGGATGTCTAACAGGCCTCCCATTTCAAAAATGAAAAAGCACATTTGCTCCCACTGTTCAGAATATAAGATCTCAGCATCAAGCTTCTCTCCCATCCACCAGAAAACTCGGTTGTCTTGCTTTGTAACATATATCCAAAAGCCAGCATTTCTCTACCTCCAAACCACCATTACTTCTCACTTGTATTATTGTCTTCACCTTGTCCAGTTTCCCTGTCTCTGCCTTTGCTTCCTTACAGTCTATTCCACACAAAAGCCAGGGTTATTTTGTTAAAATATCAGTGGAATCACAGCATTCCTCTACTAAAAATCCTTCAGAGACTTCCCAGCACAAGCAAAATAAATCCAAATCCCTTACAAAGACCCACAAGTCTTCCTTACCCCCTTACCTTCATCTCTTTCCTCTTGCATTTATCCACTAGTTTCTAAAAGAACTCAGATGTGCTCCCACCTTAGGGTCTTTGCTTTTGCTAGCCCTTTGGCCTGAAAAACTCTTCCAAGACAGCCATATCTCTTCCTTCCTTCAGCTCATTTCTCAAAATTTGTTTTCTCTGTATGTCTCTCTCTAGTCACCCTACCTAAATTTCACACACCTTTACCCCTTACCCAATTCCTATCCCCTCTTGTCACTTCCTCTGTTTTTCTCATACCATACATACATATATATGTATCAGACATATATATGTATGTATCTGTGTATATACACATGTATCTATCTATAATATAATCTGTTTTATTTCCTGGCTTCTCCTCCCCGCTCTAGAATAACTCCATAAGTACAAATATTTTTGCCTATTTTGTACAGTGGCACCTACCAAGTACCTGGAAGGGTAATGGGCACACAATAGACACTCAATAAACATTTGTCAGTTGAATGACTGAGTTACATGGGCATGTGGAGAAGGAGCTTAACAAGATGATGCCCATTTCTTATTTCAGTTAGGTCTTCACAGTCACACCTTCATCATGCATTCAACAGTCACGCATTAATGGAGGTAACTGGGGCTGTCATGGAGATGATTAAAATACATTCCTTTCCTAAAGGAATATGCAGTCTACTGGTGTTTCCAGTTGTAAATATTTAGCAATTGTTGCCATAAAAAAGTAACAAAATCTCGTGAAGATTGAGTAAAAATGGAAACATTTTCTTTCATAATATAAGTATAGCATCTCATATAATGAAACAATCCACAGAAATAAAAGACTTAAATAATATTAAAATAGGTACCATGCAAGCAAAGTCACCGTATTTTCTTTATTAGACTTCTCCAATTACTGGATAAGTTGAACATCTCATTTATAGACATTTGCTAGGCATTAGTTAAGAGAAAAACTTTCCTGTTATCAAAATTATATGTATTATATGAAAGACAGACAATAATTAAATAAATTATGAATTGAAATAAGATGTAATTTTAGAATCATTATACCCACTACACAGAAAGAAACATTACATTATGAGAAATTACTTACTTTTCCCTCAAGATTCTGTAACAAGGTAATTGCAATTGGTAATAAATCTCATTGTCAATTTAAATTCTATGCTCTGATAGGCCAGAAAATGCTCTATAATATAGTAATTTCTCTCCAGGCCGTTGCTGGACGTCCATTTGTTACTGAATCAATGACACAGGCATGCTTGTTTTTACAAAGGTCATTTGAAGAATTGTGGTGAAATGCAGCCCTGACGCTCTCCACAGTGTTTTAACAAATTCAGAGCTTGAAGCAGAATGTGGGTGTGAGGAGGATGAATGAAAGGGAAAGGTGAATGGAGTAAGGCTATTAATAAACTTGAATGACTTCTTTAATAGGACTTCTAAACTAAGACTTCTTGGGGAACAGAAGTAATTTTGCATCCTCTAATCTTATCAACTGTAAATGATTCTTTGTGTAGTTTCAAGCTCTGAAACTTTATTGCAGAAATAATTTCCAACTGGCATTGTCATCAGGCCATAATTTCCCAGGTAACTAGATATTTTTGTTGTTCTGTTAATCTCCATGTATATATCTTCAATAATTAAAATGGTTGCCTTTGCCTTTGCCCATGTCCAATAAAAACACATTTTATTTTATGATAATTTTGTTGAAATTACAAAGCTTGTTGTTAAATTGACAGAAATGCCTCCCAATATCAGGCTTTTTTTTTTTTAGGGGACATTACTGCTGTATTATTAATGTGTGATTTCTTTGAATTGTAGCAGGCTAGAGAGATCTGTAATGCTACTGCTACAGAAAAATTCATGCCTTTTTTTACTATGTACTGGATTTCTGGCACTAAGTGCTCTAGATCTTGCTTTGAAGCAGATTTTGGCAGTAGGAAAAATAATAGCCCCATTAACCTCTAACAGTTGTATAAAGGTTTAATAAAACAAGAGGGATAATTGCCCCAATCCACTTTGTTCCATCATAAAATGTAATAATATGGAGTTTTGCAAATGTTAAGGATCCTTGTTTTCTTAACAAAGATCCATCCCCATATAACATGAATATACTCAATTGTATAAATTGCTTCATAAATCAGGTGAGTAAATTATGCTTGCAGTTTCTAAATAGGCCTTTGTCACTGCAGGAGCTAAAATATCTTTTAAAATGCTATGCAAAACCTTGCTGTGAAGGGAACTGCTGTCTAGATACATTTGGGAAGAGTAGTATCACTGGTAACTAGAAGTAAAACTAGGTGGTTCATCAATTATTTAATACACCATTTACAAATATAATTTCTAAACCAGAAAAAATAATCTAGTGACATATGTAAGACAAGATAAAGGCTGATTGGATTAAAGATGGTTAGAATGAATTGTAACAACAGTGGGAAGTAAAATGCCATTTAAATGGTTTCAGCATACAATTATAGAGCACAATTGATTAACTAAAGGGAACAACTCACTTTGCAAACTGAATAAACACCACATTCTTTTATTTCAAAAAGTAAATGAAGAACAACTAGTGATTATGGTAGTTCTAAAATAGCAGTGTAAATTTAGCATCTCATCACTTGTTTAGAAGGTCAACATATCAGTTGCATTTATATCAAATTTTATAAAATAAAATATCTTAATCTTGCCATATAATTGAATGAAAAAAATACTCTGAAGCTCTAGCAAGTTAAGGGACTATAAGTGTTTGGGGGTCAATACAGTGAAAATTGTTCCAGTGACAGAAGCAAGAACAGCTATTTTGATGTAATTAAATTATCTTATATAATCAAGTGTTTGTTAGTAACTTTAGTCAGAAACTTTAAAAAGTAAATTAATTATTGCAGCTCTTTATGAATTAGAATAAAGTCTTCCATTTTATACATAACAAAAAAGAAGTCAGCAAGTTCAATTAATTAACCGCTCTGTAACATGACAGGAGACCTAGAGTTAAAAACCAAGAATTGCTCCCATCAAGGAGAATTCAGAAAAATACTTATACCCTAAGACTTATAATTTTATAAGAAATTTTTTTTTAAAACATATTTGAGTGGTAAGGAGGAAACTGAATAATGTTTTCAGATTAATTCCTTTCATTGGAGAGCTTATAGAATTATAGTATCAAAAAATTGAAACTGATGATCAATGCTCAGGGAAAAATCAGTTTGCCTAGTCTTGATAACTGTCTGTTTCAGTTTGCTAAAGCTGCTAGAATGCAATATACCAGAAATGGGTTAGCTTTTAACAATGGAGATTTATTAGGTTACAAGTTACAATTCTAAGGCCATGAAAATGTCCAAATTAAGGCATCAAAAAGAGGATACCTTCTCTGAAGAAAGGCTGCTGGCATCCAGGGTTCCTCTGTCACAAGGAAGGGCACATGGCGACATCTGCTGGTCCTTATCTCCTGGCTCTGGTTTCAATGGCTGTCTCCAGATGTCTCTGGGCATTTCTCTCTCTTATCCTCATAAAGGACCCCAGTGAAGGGGTTAAGACCTATCCTGAATGGGCTGGGTTATATCTCAATTGAAATAAAAGGACCCACCCACAATAGATCTGCACCTACAAGAATGGATTAAAAGAGCATGTCCTTTTGTGGGGTACATAACAGCTCCAAAGCAGTACACTGTCTCACAGAATGAGAAATTTAGAGATAAATGAACCACAATTTAGCAAATGTTGATTTGCTGATCATTTCCATCGAGTTAAGGAAAGCAATCAGTGTGTTCTTTAATATGGAAAATCTAAGGAGAGTCATTGGTACTGCCTGTCTATTTAGATCAAGGGAGAACAGGAAATGTCCATCTTTCTTCTAGTTTCTCACGGAAAGCCTTATCAAGAAGTCATTTTTCGAATGGACTCGGAAGGATTCAGCTAGAGACGGGTGAACTCGTTCACTCTCCCCTCCTTCACAGGTCACATGCTGAGGACTTGCACGCCTTTCATGTGGCCTGCACGGTATCTTTAAAACATTTTCATTAGTTGCCAATCTCTCTTTTTAAATATTTTATCATGAAATAATTGTAGATTCACAGAAAGTTGCAAAAAAATAAAATGTACAAAGAAGTCTCATACTATAAACTCAGTTTCTCTCATTGGTAACATCTAGTGTATCTATAGTAAAATATCAAAGCAGAAAACTGACATTGGAGCAAGCTACAAAGTTTATTTAGATTTCACCAGTTTTACATGTGCACACATATGTGCGTGTATGTGTAGTTAGTTCTATGCAATTGCATCAAATATGTAGATTTGCACCATCAAAATGAAGATAGAGAATTGTTCCACCACCACAAGGGGCCCTTGTACTTTCCCTCTTTATAAGCCACCACTTACCTCCAACCAGATCCTAACCCCTGGCAACCCCTAACTCTTTTCCATCTTTCTAATTTTGTTATTTCAATAATATTATTGTTTTGGTTTGCTAAGCTGACGAAACGCAATATACCAGAAATGGTTTGGTTTCTACAATGGAAATTTATCAACTTAGAAGCGTACAGTTCTTAGGCTATGAAAAATGTCTGAATTAAGATATCAGTAGGATGATACCTTCTCAAAAGACTGGCTACCAGTGAGCTTGGGCTCCTCTGTCAAATAGCAAGGCACATGGTGACATTTGTTGGTACTTCTCTCTCAGATTTCATTGCTTCCAGCTTCTGGCCTTAGTGGTTTCCTCTCAGCTTCTCTGGGGCTTTTTCTGCGAGCTTTTCTTAATTTTGTATCTTACCTTCTGTGTGTGTTTTATCTTTTAATAAAGGACTCCAGTAAAAGTATTAAGACCCACCTTGAATGAGGTGGGTCACATCTCAACTGAAATAACCTAATCTAAAGGTCCCACCCATAATAGTTCTGTACCCACAGAAATGGATTAACAGAACCTGACCTTTTCTGGCATACATACAACTTCAAACTACCACAGTTATAGAAATGGAATCATACAATAATTAACTGTTTGCAGTATGCTTTCTATGCTTAGAAAAATTCCCTTGAGAACAATTAAGCTGTTGCTTGCATCAATATTCTGTTCCTTTTCATAGCTGCATAGTGTTCCATGTTACAGACGTACCATAGTTTTTTTTTGTCCGCGGACCCGTTGAAATATTGGGTTTGCTTCCAATGTTTGGCTACTGTGAATGAAGATGTTATGAACATTTGCATACAGTTTTTACATGAGCATGGGTTTTCATTTCTCTGGGATAAATGCCCAGGTGTGCAAATACTGGGTCACATGATAAGTACACGTTTAGTTTTAAAAGAAACTGCCAAACTGTTTGTCAGATTAGCTGTATCATTTTAAATTCCTTCCAACAATGTCTGAGTGATCCGGTTACTCCACATTCTCATCAGCACTTGGTGTTGTCACTGTTTTTGTTAATTTTAGCCATTCTGATAGGTGTGTGGGGATATCTCATTTTGGTCTTAATATACATTTCATTAATGGCTAATAATGTTGAATATCTTTTCAAGTGCTCATTTGCCATCTGTAAATCTTCTTTGGTGGAATGTCTCTTCGTGTTTTTTGCCCACTTTCTGTTTATATTATTTTTGTATGTATTTTTTTTAATTGTTAAGTTTTAAGAGTTCTTTATATAGTCTTGATATAAGCCCTTTGTTGGATATGTGGTTTGCAAATATTTTCTCCCAGTCTGTAGCTTATCTTTTCATCCTCTTCAAAAGGTCTTTTGCAGAACCAGTATCTTTCTTTTTTTAAATTTGGGTAACATATATAAAAATAAAAATTTTGCATTTTATTATACTTAAGTTGCAATACTTACATGTACAATGTTGTGCTACCATTATCACCATCTATAAACAAAAACTTTTCATCACCCAAAACAGAAACTGTGTACCTATTAAACATTAACTCCCCATTCCCTTATCAGGCATATGGCTTGCTATTATTTCCTCCCAATCTGAAGATTTTCTAATATGTAAGAAGTATATTTTACAAATTCTTATTTTTTTTCAAAATTCTTGATCTTTCATTTCTAATTTGGCTAAAAACTTTTAGGATTAAAGTGGACAATTCTGTTTACCTTTCTGACTCTTTTGTCCTATTTGCAAAATGGAATAGACTTAATATAATCACCACAGATCTATAGTGATTATATTTTAATATTCAAAGTGTTCACTAAATTTTTAGTAAATTGTCCAAATTAGTTATCACCCTAATTGGATTAAATGAGATAATTTAATTACAGGAAATGATTATATTTATTTAGTATAGCACATGCTTAGTCATATCCCTTGAGTTCAATGCATTTACATTAATTTCAGCAAGAGAGAACAGATGGAGAGAAAGACTAAGTGTGGTAGTTTATGCCACAGAAGAAAAAGTCATGTGTTAAGATAAGTGAAAATGTATGGCAAGTCAAGGAGATAAGCTAGGATTAACAAATTGGATAATTAGCCAAGTGCTTTAGAGATGGAAAGTACCGTATTTTGCAGGCACTGCATATTGTAATTATTAGCAGTACAGTTGCAGGGATTTCAATTTACTTGTTTAAATTGCCTATTTCATACTTGGAACCGTAAGTTTGAATGGCATGTAGAATAGTATAAATCATGTGACATGCAAATAAGATACTTTCATTATGTATCTAGGAAAATTATAGCTTTAAGTTAAAATTCAAGTTCAGTAATTGTAAGAAATTTTCCATTTCTTCCCAAAGAAAATCTTTATATTTGATTTGTGCAAATGCACACATGATAGTATTCCATAAGTCTCTGTAGATTTCTGACATTGGGGAAAATGATCTATAGGAAGACTATTTCATGTGTTATTCTTTAAAGACAGAAAAGAATTAGAAGATTGTCAAATTCATCATGTAAAGAATATTGTGATAATTTCTATGAAATGAAAACAATTATCCTCTTATAAGGTGAATAAACAAGGTTCAGCTATAGTCTATCCTTCCAACCTGACAAAGTACCATTTGGTATACTTTCAAGCACAATTTTCTATTATCCATATATACAGTATTTAGAACATACATTGTCTTGATTTTAGTTTTGTATTACATGCTTTTTACATCACAATAGCATATTTTTACTTGCTGTAGCTGAATGAATAACTCCCATTTCTTTACTTTCCTTAGCAATGAAAATGAAAAACTAATTTCTCTTCTGTGGATGTTTTATAAAATACATGAATATTTTCCTTTAGTATTGTCATCCTTCAAAATAGTGATTTTTCCTTTACCTGCTGGAAAACAAATGAACAGATAATCTATTAATACTATCAGATATTCTATTAATACAGATATTCTATTAATTCTATCTTTATCTGTGATAAACTCTAATTATCTGAGATAAACTCTAATTATCATGAGATAAAGTCTGACTTTATCTCGTTATAATCATATCTCATGATTCTTTAAACTGATATTTAATATATTAAAAGGATTAATTGGTATATACTTTAATAAAATGAGGCTTAGTATACCATTGCTTTTTATTTTTCGTTACTCAGTATTTCTTATGCAGAATTAAGTGTTTTTGGTAAATGGCATTAGCTTGGAAATTATGCATTACAATATTACAATTTTCAATAGATTGATGTATTTTAGTCTTAAGATTAAAAGATTTTGGAACATCTTGTTAAGGATGCATTCCTGAAGTATCCATTTTCCGTCTTCTATGCATCTATCTACTCATCTTTGTCCATGTTTCAAAGCTGTCAAGGTTTATTAAACCTATAAAATAAATCTGATTTTCTTAAAATATCTTACAGACTTTCTATGATTTGATCCAATTTTATCTCCCTACACTTGAGCAACATCCCATCCCCTTCCACACACACGAACACAAAGCTGGCTGTCTTCCCTAGGTTAATTGGTATGTTGTGAAACCCCTTTCTGTCCCAGCCTCCTTTCCTTCCCAGACTTCCCTTTTATCACTGGGTAATTCCCCAACCACCTTTTAAAACTCAGGTAAGATAATAGCCTCCCCAACTTTTCTGGACATTCCAAGCTGGCATGGGTAGACTTGATGCCTAAATATCTGTCATTCTCTTTACTCTTAGAACATAATCTGACATTTTTATGAACTGCAAAGTCGTCATGATCTAGTCTTTGCCTTGGTTCCAGGTTCTTTCCCTTCTGCTTTCCCCTTTATTCCCTGAACTACAAATACAGTGAACTTTTCTTTGTTACTTGACTATGCTCAGCTTATAACTGTCTCATAAATGATTCGCTTGCTGCTCCTTCTCCTCAGACCACTCTTTCCCACTTCTCCCATTCCTAATGTAGCAAAACTTGACCTGTTTTCTCCAATTTCTCTCCTTTCAATTTCTCTTGAACCTGCTCCAATGAGGCTTTTACCCCATTTTCTCCACTGAGATTGTTGTATCAGTATCTGACCTCCCTGTTGCTGAACCCAGTCATCTGCTTGGTCTCAGTCCTGTCTGCTGGTTCTTTCTTTGGTCTGAATTTTAAGCACTGGAGAGTCTCAGGTCTCAGCCCTTGAACCTATTCTCTTTCCTGCCTACATTCCTTTGGTGATCCCCTCCAATCCCATGGCTTTACATACTGTCTCTAAGTTGATGATTCCCAAAATTGTATTCTCTGTCTGGACCTGTTTTCTGAAATCCAGACGCATGTATGCAGCTGTCAATCTGACATGTCTTCTTGGCTATGTAATAAGCAGGGCTGATAACTAGTCATTCTGGTTGTTAAATTTTTAAAAAGCCAACAGTTCTGCTTGTTAGATTTCAAAAACCCCTGAGCCTTTGAGTGACCCCTCTCTGCCGCCTTAGCCATCCCAGTCTTTATTCTTGACAGCTCATAATCTAAAAATGGAAGTATTAGTCCCTGGATGTAGCAGGGACACTCTACTGGACTTGTCTCCAGCTCTCTGGCCCTTTTCTTATCTGAAAATGCTTGTGCCTTATCTATGTACATATTCACCATCTCTGTTAGGACTGCCCTGAGCACTCAGCTACAGCCAACTCCCTAGCACCCATGTACACACACATACACACCCATATTTTCTTATCTTCCTTACTGTTTTATTTTTCTCTTTGCCAATTCTCATTATCTAATAGCTATATATTTTATTTATCTTTGTTTATTTTACCTCACATATGTGGATGGGAATTATTTTTTGCTGCTTGGGAATTAGTAAGTACTTAATAAGTTTATGTTTGTGAATGAATAAAACAGTGAATCCTCATGGAGCTATCTGCTTCTTTTCATTCAGGTAAAAATTCCAGTATCAAGCCCTGGATCAAAACCTTCCTAACCTCCCTAGATAAAGCAGCCCACTGCCCAATCACCTCTACCACATTACCATGGTTTTATCATTTATATGGCATGTATCAATAACTGAAAATACTTATTTATCCATTTATGTGGTTATTTTTGTTTGCTTTATTCTAGAACATAAGCTTCTTGCTGAGGAAAACTGCCTTGTACTTGATTGCATACCTAGAATACTTGTTTGTCTCATAATAAGCATTCAATAGATATTTTTGATTTATTGAGTGCCTGACCAATTTTATTGACCATATTTTTAGAGGTCTGCTTCATTAATAGCAGAGACCTTGAGTTTTGTTCACTAGTGCCTGAGTCAGAGCAGATATATATGTTATAGATTCTAATTTGTTATGACAATATTCAAGTTACATACTCTGTGCATTTTTTTTAAATTATTGCCATCACCTTATGTCTTTTTTAAACCAAGAAGTATTGTTAACAAATAAAATATTGGGCCTCAATTTACCAGTTGGTAAAATGGTGATAATAATATCTACTTTATAGGGTAGTGTTCTAGTTTGCTAATGCTGCCAGAATGCAAAACACCAGAGATGGATTAGCTTTTATAAAAGGGGGTTTATTTGGTTACACAGTTACAGTCTTAAGGCCATAAAGTGTCCAAGGTAACACATCAGCAATCGGGTACCTTCACTGGAGGATGGCCAATGGTGTCCGGAAAACCTCTGTTAGCTGGGAAGGCAGGTGGCTGGCGTCTGCTCCAAAGTTCTGGTTTCAAAATGGCTTTCTCCCAGGACATTCCTCTCTAGGCTGCAGTTCCTCAAAAATGTCACTCTTAGTTGCACTTGGGATATTTGTCCTCTCTCATCTTCTCCAGAGCAAGAGTCTGCTTTCAATGGCCGTCTTCAAACTGTCTCTCATCTGCAGCTCCTGTGCTTTCTTCAAAGTGTCCCTCTTGGCTGTAGCAGCTTGCTCCTTCAGTCTGATCTTACATAGTGCACCAGTAATTTAATTCTGACCCAACATCTCCATGGAAATTATCAAATCAGAGTCGTCACCCATAGTTGGGTGGGGCGCATCTCCATGGAAACACTCAAAGAATTACAATCTAATTAACACTGATAGGACTGCCCACACAAGATTACATCAAAGATAATGGTGTTTGGGGAGACATAATACATTCAAACCGGCACAGGTAGTTTAATCATTAAATATAGTAGCTATAGAATAGTTAGCCCCATGCCTGACACAGGCACTTCATAAAATTATCCATGACTATTATTTATTTTTTTGGAACAGAAACCAAAGTGTGGAAGACTGATTATAGTTAAATGTAAATATAATAGAGGTTTTACTTTCAATTTCATTCGTGTAGGTAATGAACATTTTACTTTGCAATATCAACTTTTAATGCCTTATATTCAAAGGGAAATTCTAAACTATGCCACACACCAGCAGTGTTCAACCTTGACTCCTTGACTCCACTGAGACAGATTTGATAGGTGATGTTTGCATGTATGGAACAGAAGGGAAGCTACAGAGGTGCCCCCAGCATCCTCCTTGCCACCACCCCCAAACTAAATAAGTTAAATAATATGGCACACTTTTATTTTGTTTGAATGTTATATTCATTAACAAAATTAATGCATTTGAGTAATTAAATCACCTGCTCAATGACTTCAAAATTTGCTAGCTTATAAAAGGAAAATATGGCTACTCCACTTGTTTTAAGAAACTGAATTGCATCTCATAACAACAAAGAAAGCAATTTAAAGGTTGCTTGGTACAAGCTGTGGCAAAAATAAAATTAGCTTCAGGCTGTATATAATTCTCAATCAGGCTTCCAACAACTCCATTCATCTCTTAAGTAAAAACCAGGCAAGTTAAAGTGTATTTTGAGATTGTAAGTGGTGTTATTATAGGATAACCTAAATTGAATCTGGTTAATATAAAAATATTTAGACATATTGATTAATTTAAGCATGTGTTGTTATTAACAATCTCTTTGGAATGCATACCCCAAGTAACCCAGACATCAAGTGCTCTGTGACACTCTAGTTGAAACCCACTGAATGGAATTGTAAGGGTTTACCCATAAGCAGTAGAAAGTGCTTTCAAATATCTTATCCAAGGCTAGCAAATTTTAGATCTTATGTTTTGATGAAGCCTATTATTCATTTGTGTTTGCTAAAGAAAGGATCTATTTAGTATTGCCTCCAACGTGTTAGAGTATTATGCATAGTGGGTCAACACTTACAGGTGACATTTTATAACCCCTTATTACTTAATTACTTACTTTGATTATTTGCAACTTGATTTTTTTTTTTTTTTTAATTTTAACCACTGTCCATGTGAAATGTTGGGCAAAATATCTCTTTTGGAGCTCTTGCTGTCTTCAGGCAGACTGGGTTGGAATCCTGGTGCCTCCACCAAAAAGATGGTGACCTTGACAAAGTTGCTTCATGCCTCTGGGCCTCTGCTTTGTTTGTTATTTCCTTGTCCCTTTCTCAAATGGCAAGAACAATATTACTTACCTTATAGGGCTGATGTGAAGATTAAAGGAAATAATTCATGCAAGAAGGTGTTTAGAACAAGCCCTGGCACATTGAAAGGGCACTCTAAATATTAGCTATTTAAGAAACTAAAAATTAGTTGAACTTCTTTTTGCTGGATATCAAAGAAGTAATCAATGGAAATGTCTAGTCCCTTAGTAGTAAAAAATTGAAATGGTGTAAATGAAGTGAGAACAAAATACTTGGCAATCTTCAAAAATCTCTCTACATCTATCCATAACTGATTTTAAGTGCCACAACATTTGTTTTTCCTCAAACATTATCTAAAGGGGGCTATGACATTTTAGAAGGCATAAGCTATTGAAAATCTGGGAAGGGGTATACAAGATTTAACTAGATGATCCTGAGGTGGCTTAACAAATTGTTACTGACAACCTTCTAGTACTGAGCTGAGAATTAAATGATTGACTTAATGGTACACGTGGATGAGTAAGAAGGTGAAGTGTGGAGGAAATGGTCTTCAGCTCCCTAAAAGTGGTGACTTATTTCTCATGTCTTTCCTGGTCTCATAACTTAAACCAAAACATGCAATTGTTTGATTGCTGTTGCTTTCTCATTTTATTGATGGGGCTGAGTATGATTCTGTTGATCATATTTTTATTAAGATGGACCTTAGAATGCATCATGTAAAAGGAGCAGATAGTGCATAATTCACAATCCAAACTGAGACAATACTTTTTAAAATTATTAAATATTTTGTTCATATATGTATTTAATTTTAATCTCGTTCTTGTAGAGAATTTTAAATGCAAAGAGAGAGTAGTACAAAGAACCTCCATGTACCCAGTTACTTGGCATCAAAAATTGTAAACATTTTGCCATTCTTTTTTCATCTATCCACCTACACCTACTACTCTGCAAAGAGAGAGTAGTGCAAAGAACCTCCATGTACCCAGTTACTTGGCATCAAAAATTATAAACATTTTGTCATTCTTTTTTCATCTATCCACCTACCCTACCCCCCTTTAAAATACTCTTTCCTGGAGTATTTTAAAGCAAATCTAAGACATCACTTTATTCCACTTGTAAATGTGTGTGTGTGGGTGGGTGGGTGTGTTTATACATCTACATATATATACATGTGTATGTAATTATCTGATATGTGTGTGTGTTTATTAAGCACATGAACATAAAGTTTTATATATATTATAAAGCTTACATTTTACAATCCTGCTGAGCGGAAAGTATTATCCTCATTTTACAAATAAGGAAATTGAGGTTCCTAAAGTTTGGGTCATTTGCCCATGTTCACTTAGTTAGAAGATGACAGAGCCAGAGTCCAATATTTGAATGCAAAGCACCTCCCATTCATTCTTTATAAATATCATTGGATAATTAAACTTTCCACCTGCATTTATATAAAAGTATTTTAATAATTAACACCTTTAAAGTAGGTGCTTATACTTCTATTGTAATCCCATTTCAAAAATAAAAAAGACAATTCCTATAATTTTGGATAAAATTATACTATTGTGTTCATTCATTTAGTCATGCAACAGATATACATTGAGCATCTAATTCATGCCTGGAACCATTGTATATAAATATAAAATACTACAATTACTTCAAAATAGAGAAAGAGATTAGGTTTTAAATGGATCAGGTGTAATGAACTCTGTTATAATAAAAAAGAAATAGATTCTGTGAGCAGGGAAATTCACGTGAGTGATACTAACAATGTACAGATTAAAAGGGAGGAGGCTTAAAATTCAGATAAGCAAAGGGAATTGACAGAAAATGAAGAACAGGATCAGTAGAAGGTAGCGAAGGGAATTTACTCAGAGCTCAGAGCTGCTCTCCCATCACCATGGCAATGCAAATGGATTCGCATCCTGATTGGGTGGCGAACCAGTTGGATCAGGGGTGCTAAAGCAACACTATCTGTTTCTCTCTTGAGAGACTTAAGTGTTGCAAAGATCAAGTGTTTTCACAGGCTGGACTTTGCCATTACTCAACACCCCGCTGTCTTCAAGATAGCTGTGTTTCCAAAGGCCATCAGCCATTAATTAGAGTGACAGGGCTTAGGGAACCACCGGCCCCTGTGTGTGGTTTTCAGAGCAAGCTAGCAGGTAAATAGTGCTTGTTTCTACAGTCTGAAATCTTAAGTCATACCTAGGAGACTGTTTATTTAAACTGGAAGAAAAATTGCAGTTACAGAGAGAAAAAACTGTGGAAGAAAAGCAGAGAAAATAAAAACTGAGAGAGTTGCTTATTGTAAATGAATCTAATTTTTTATAGCTTTCTCAATAATGGCTCACCTTTCATACTTAATTCTAAAATCATGCTTCATATCCTTTAATTAGAACTACAGAGTGTTATAGATTGAATCATGCCCCCCACCCCCACCCCTAAAGACATGTTCAAGTCTCCATGCCAGGACCTGTGGGTGAGAACCCATTTGTAAATAGGATCTCTGAGGATGCTATTACTTAAGGTGAGACCAAACTGAATCAGGGCAGGCTTTAATCCAGTATGTATGGAGTCCTTACAAAGAGGAAATTTGGACAGAGTCAGGGGGAGACCAACGGGGAGAGAGATGACCATGAGGCAGAGATGGAGTTATGGATTGGAGACAAGCTACCACTGAAAATCTACAGACTTCAGGAAAAGCATGATACTGCCAAAACCTTGTGTTGGGGATTGAATCATCTTCCCCACAAAACACATGCTCAGGTCCCAATCCCTGGTTCTGTAGTTGTGGACTCATTGTAAATAAGGTCTCTTAAAGATGTTAACTCAGTTAAGGTGTGGCCTAACTGAATCAGTTTGGCCTTTAATCTGAATGACTAGACTCTTTTATAAACAGAATGAAATTCAGAGAGAAAGAGAAGCCACTGGGAGCAGTCAGAGCAGGAGGTCAACGGAACCCAGAAGACAAAGGAAAAGATGGCACTATGTACATTGCCGAGTGAAGGAAAAGCCAAGGAACCCCAAGGATTGCTAGCCAGCCAGAAGATACTGACCCCTGGAGGAAGAATTCTAGTCTCTGTAACCATGAGCCAATAAATTCCTGCTAAGCCAACCCATTGTATGGTATTTGTTTTAGCAGCCAGGGAACTAAAACAGTTTTGTTTGGGACATCTAGCCTCTCAAACTGAGACAATAGATCTCTGCTAATTAAGCCAACTAGTCTGTGGTGCTTTATTAGAGCAGCCCTGGCACACTAAGAAACATAGTTAAATTTTCTTTTAGTTATGGTTCTCCATTCACTGTATACTGTAACAGAAAAGAAACAGGGCCTGCCTTCTGCACTTATCTGCTGATATCCTACCCAACTTGTGAACAGGTGGTACCTAGCTTTTTTATCCACTATACAGAGGATAACCATATAATTTACTGTCCAATATGAGATTTTTTTCTTTTTCTTTTTTTGATCTGGGACACATGCTAAGGTAGTATAATGGCAACAGGTCTAAAGTAGGCTATCCTGGGCAAATCGGGATATAAAGTCCTCTGACTATACAGTGCCACAAATGCACGGAGGTGCATTCAAGAGGAGAAGCATGCTGAAGGCACATACATATTTATGGTTTTAAATTTGTATAGGACACTGTATTTTATTGGCTGCTGCATTGGATGTCTTGCACTAGATACTCTAATGTCCCCAATGTAATTCTCTACACACCTCATCCCTCTCTTCAGTAATCACACCCTTCCTCATGCCCTTGTACATTTGAGTGAACTTCTGCTACTTGAATATGTAAATGACTCTCCAGAAATTTCTTGCTAGACCACCAAATACAAAGAATTAAGGCAGAAGCAAGTCTTAAGACTCATGAAGCCACACCTCCCTATTTTATAAAAGTGAAAGCAAGCTTAGACTTCCCTAAAGTCACACTGGTGCCTATTAATGACAAATCATTTTAAAAGATGTTTATTGTAGCAACATATAGACAACATCAAATTTCCCATCATCACCACTTTCATGTGTTTGAATTACTGCTATTAATTATATTTGCAATATTGTGCTATCAATACCACCGTCTAGTACCAAAACTTTTTCATCACCCCAAACAGAAACTCTTTACTCATCAAATAATACCTTTACATTCCACCTCCCCAACTCCAGGTAATTTATAACCTACTTTCTGCTTATTCTAGGTATTTCATGTAAGTGAAACCATAGGATATTTGTCCTCTTGTATCTGACTTATTCATTCAGCATGATGTCTTCAAAAGTTCATCCATTTTTGACAGTGCCTTTACTAGAGAGTTTTCCAAAACTGACATTGATCCATGAAACCAAGTACTCAAATGCATGAACCACACTCTGATTTTACAGAAATGTTCTCAAGCTTTGCTTCCAATGATAATTTACTGATGTAGAATAAAGATTCAATGAATTTGTACAGTGGAAAGGACAGTTAGACTGCTGAATCATTGTGGGTACAATTAGTCCTGAGGCAACTTTATTTTGTAGCCACTTTTTTGGTTATAAAATATCAAAGACTTTACTTCTACATCAAGAGATCAGATTTTTAAAGTTGATTTATATGTCTCTGAAACAATAACAAAATACTGATCCAAAATCTACCAACACATCTCCTACGATGAAAACAGAAACATGATTTATAATGAACTTCTCTTATTTTTTTCTTTAAAAAGTGGGCTGGGATAATTTTGATCCTTTAAAGTAGAGTTCATCTGACTCTAGAAATATTGGTTCTAAAATTACCTTGCTTAACACACATTATTTCAGACATAGTTAACGGTAAACTTTGGCCAAGTTCTCCACATTGCTGCAGATTTCAAATAGAAAATCTAGAGCTGCAATAAAATAAATAGAAACAGTAAATGACGGACAAGTTGGAAACTAAGGCCAGTTTAGAATCTAATCTGTAGCCTTCAAAATGAGGATGAATTTTCCTAAATGCAGTAGTGTTATGATTCCATTTGACCTCTTATAGAATCATCTGAAACAGCAACAGTACAGTGCAATTTTTAAAAAATATTTCTTTTGATTACACATATACAAAATAACATTTCTGGTTTTATCCACTTTCTAATATACAATTCAGTGATGTTAATTGCGTTCACAATATTGTGTTACTATTACCACCATTCCATTGCCAAAACTTTCCCATCACCTTTAACAGAAACTCTGCACCAATTAAGCAGTAACTTCCCATTTCCCATCCACACCCCTGCTCCTGGTAGCAGATATTCTAATTTATGACCCTATGAATTATTGTATTCTAATTATTTATGTAAGTGGCATCATACAATATTTGTCCTTTTGTGTCTAGCTTATTTCATTCAACATGATGTCTTCAGAGTTCATCCATGTTACAGTATGTATCAGAACTCCATTTGTTCTTACAGCTAAATATATTCCATTATACATATATACCATATTTTGTTTATCTTCATCCACTTGGGTTGCCTCCCCCTTTTGGCTATTGTGAATAATGCTGCTAGGAACATTGATATCTATCTGAGTCCTGCTTTGAATTATTTGAGGTATATACCTAGAAATGGGATAGCTTGATCATATGGTAATTCTATACTTATCTATCTGAGGAAATATCAAAGTTTTTTCACAGCAGCTGTACCATTTCACATTCCCTACAACAATGTACAAGGGTTCCTATTTCTGCTTCCTCACCAAAACTTTTTATTTTCTGTTTTTTAAATAATAGCAATTATAGTGTATATGAAATGCTATTATACTGTGGATTTGATTTGCAGTTCCTAATAGCTAATGATGTTAAGCTTCTCTTCAAGGAGGCCGTTAGCATATCTTCTTGGGAGAAATTTTTATTTGAGCCCTTGACCCAAATTTTAATTGGGTTGCTTGTCTTTTTGTTATTGAATTGTAGGAGTTCTTTATATATTTTGGATATTAAACCCCATCAGGTTTCCAAGAATTTTTCTATGAATCTGTATGTTGTCTTTTCACTTTCTTGATATGGTCCTTTATATGAAAAAAGTTTTAAATTTTGATCAGGTCCATTATTTTTCTTTTGTTGCTTCTGCTTTTGGTGTAAAATTTAAAAATCTATTGCCTAATACAAGATCCTGAAAATATTCCCCTAGGTTTTCTTCTAGGAATTTTATTATTTTTATAAATATATTTAAGTCTTTGACCCATTTTGAGTTAATTTTATATATGGTATGAGGAAGGAGTCCACTTTCGTTCTCTGGCATGTGAATATCCAGTTTTGCATTTGTTGAAGAGTCTATTCTTTCCCCTGTGAATGGACTTGGCACCATTGTCAAAAATCAATTGGCACTCTTCCTAGGCTGGTGCTCAGCAAGCAAAAGTCCCTATTCAGTTCATGCATAAGGATTGTGAAGCCCAATGGTGAAAAGCCAGATGAATTCCAGTCTGGCCTTTCTTGGGCCTTTGTTGAGCTGTGGATGAAATCTGGCCCAAAGGCTCAATTAAGGGAGCTGAATATAACAACAGCTAAGAAAACTGAAGTTGATGGTGTACATGAAGAGCAGAAAAGTTCAGCAGAAAGCATATTGTCTTTACTTGTCAGAGGCAAATTCTACCTAGGCTAATGTGAGAAAGCCAACTTGAAAAAGCTATACAAAAAATAAGCAAAAGCATCCCAGAAGCCGTGCTTTGATAGCTGTACATGATGCAATCTTGGAAAATTTGGTCATCCTGAGTAAAACTGTGGGCAAGAGAATCCAAAAAACTGTATTGTAGCCAGCTTAGGTTCATTTGAACAAAGCAGAGTAGAACAAAGTAGAAGGTTGAAACTTTCTCATATGCACATAAGAAGCTTACTGGCAAGGGTGTTAATTGTGAATTTTGAGAGTTTAATTGTAAACAAAAATGACTAAATAAAGTATCATCCAAAAAAAATCAACTGACCATTGGTATGGGTGTTTAGTTATGAAATCTCACTTCTATTCTATCAGTCTATATGTCTGTCCTTGTGCCAGTACATCACACTGTTTTGATTACTCTAACTTGGTAATAAATTTGGAAATCTGTTAAGTGTGTGTCCTCCAACTTTGTTCTTCTTTTTCAAGATGTTTTTGACTATTCAGAGCTGCTGTGCTTCCTTATGAATTGGATATTTGGCTTTTCCATTTCTCTGAAGAAGGCTGTTGGAATTTTGATTGGGAGTGCATTGAATCTATAAATAGCTTTGGGTAACATAGATTAAAGTTTTAGTTTCATGGGATGATCAAGCAAATACCACAAAGTGGGTCAGTTAAAACAACAGAAATTATTCACTCACAGTTTGAGGCTGGAAAAAAGTCTGAATCAAGGTGCCACAAAGGCAAAGCTTTCTCCCTGAAGACTGTGATGTTCTGGGGCTGACTTCCAGCAATCCTTGGTGTTTAGCTTCTCACATGGCAAGTCACATGGTGGTGTCTCCTGATCTCTCCCTTCTCTTCCAGTTTTCATTGATGTTCAACTTATTGCTTCTTGTGGCTTTCTCTTTCTGTGTCTAAATTTTATTCTGCTCATAAAGAACTCAAGTAATAGGATTAAGATCAATCCTGATTGAGTTGGGCCACCTTATCTGAAGTAACCTCATCTGAAGATCCTATTTACAATGGGTTCACATCCACAGGAATGAATTAGGTTTAAGAACATGTTTTTTTCTGTGGTACTTACAGCTTTAAACCACCACAGACATCTTAACAATATTTAATCTTCCATTTCATGAATATGTAATGTCTTTCCTTTATTTGTCATTTTTTATTTCTTTCAACAATGTTTTGCAGTTTTCTGTGTATAAGTTCTTTAAATCTTTGGTTAAATTTAATCCTAGATATTTGATTCTTTTAGTTATTATTCAAATGCAATTGTTTTCTTGATTTTCTTTTTTTGATTGATCATTGCTGGTGTATGGAGACAGCATGGATTTTGGGGAGTTGATCTTGTACTCTGCTACTTCGCTGAATTCATTTTTTAGCTATAATAACTTTCTTGTAGATTCTTTGGGATATTCTATATTTAGGATCATGTCATCTACAAAAAGGGAAAGTTTTACTTCCTCCTGTCTTATTTATTTTATTTGCTTAATTGCTTAGGCTAACACTTCAGGTACAATGTTGAATAGCAGTGGTTAAAGAGGACTTTGTTTTATTGTTCCTAATTATAAGGGGAGAGCATTTATTCTTTCACCATTAAGTATAATGTTAGCTGTGGGTATTTTACATGTGCCCTTTATCATGTTGGGGAAGTTTCATTATATTGCTAGTTTTCTGTGTCCTTTTTTTTTTTTTTTTCCTAATCAAAAAGAGGTGCTGGATTTTGTCAAATTCCTTTTCTGTGTCAATTAACATTTTTCTTTTTTCTATTAATTTGATGTATTCCATTATTAGTTGATTTTCTTATGTTGACCCACCCTTATATTCCTGGGAGAAATATCACTTGGTTGTGGTGCATTATGTTTTAATGTGATGTTGGATTTGATTTGCAAATGTTTTACTGAGGATTTTTAAATCTACATTAATAAGGAGAATTGATCTGTAATTTTCTTTTCTTGTGGTATCTTTATCTGGCTTTGACATTAGGGTGATGCTGTCCTCATAGCATGAATTGAGAAGTATTCCTTCAAAGTATTCCTTCATCTTCAATTCTTTTGGAAGAATTTGAGCAGGATTGGTATTAATTCTTTTTTGAATGTTTGGTAAAATTCATCTGTGAAACTATCTGGCCCTGTACGTTTCTTTATTGGGATGTTACTGATTCAATCTCTTTACTTATTATTGGTCATTTGAGGTATTACATTTCTTCTTGATTGAATTTGTATAAATTATATGTTTCTAGGAATTTGTCAATTTTATGTAAGTTATCTAGTATATTATTTCACTCAGGATTATCCAGAGAAACAGAACTAACAGTATATGTGTGTGTGTGTGTGTGTGTGTGTGTGTATGTATCTATCTATAATCTATCTATTATCCATTATATAGAGGGATACATTTTTTATAGGAATTGGCTTATGACTGTAGGGATTCACAAGTCTGAATTCCCTATGGCAGGATGCAAGCTGGAAACTTCAAAAAGTATGATTCTGAAATCTGGTGTGATCCAAACTCTGTAGAGCAGATCAGAAGTTGGAAACTCTGATGAAGGTGAAATGGTATTCCCCAGGAGAAGCTTGCTAGCTGAAGAAGTGGCAGAAATTCTTTTTGACTTCTGAAATCCTCAGTTCTGCTTTTTGATCTCTAACTGACTAGATGAGGAAGCTCTCCTTATTGCTAATGGCAATCTCCTTGTTGACTGCAGATACAATCAGTGGTAGATGCAATCAACTGACTATAAGTGCTAATGTGTCTATGAAATACCTTGGCAGCAACAATCAAGCAGTGCTTGTTTGATCAAACAACTGGAAACCATAACCTACACATGAAATTAACCATCACACTTTCATAATCCTTTTTATTTCTTTCGGGACAGTTGTATTGACACCTTTTCATTTCTGATTTTAGTTATTTGTATCTTCCCTTTTTTATTTGTCAGTCTAGCTAAATATTTGTCAAACTTATTGGTCTTTCAAAGAACTAATTTTTTGTTTTGTTGATTCTCTCTGTTGTTTTTCTATTCTTTATTTCATTTAACCCTACTGTAATCTTTATTATTTCTTTCCTTCTGCCCACTTTGAGTTTAGTTTGCTCTTCTTTTTCCAGTTCCTCCATGTGTGATGTTAAGTTACTGATTTGTGATCTTCCTTCTTTTTAGAGCATTTATGGCTGTACATTTCCCTCTAAACACTGCTTTTGCTACATCCCATAAATTTTGGTATATTTTGTTTTCATTTTCATTTGTCTCAATATATTTTCTATTCACAATTTATTTTTAAGTGGTGTGTAATGATGATAAAATGTATATACATAATTTGACAAGCAAAGATAAATTCCAAAATCTAGATCTAAATAGTAATGTTGAGTAATAAAGTCATTCAGATAAAAAAAAATGTATTTTTAAAGTTAGAAGAAACCACATTTAGAAAGAATCAATAAAAAATCAAATAGAAAACTTTATAAATTTGATGTTAACCTGTTAATTTGAATGGATCCTCATGAGTTTAGGGCATGCTTTTAGCTCACATGAAACAAAAACTTTATATTTTTCCTAATTTGCTAAAATGTAGTAATCTAAAATGGTCACTTTTTAGAAAATTATTATTGTAGTTTTATATATATATACACACACACAAAATTTCCCATTCTAGCCATGTTTAAGGATCCACTTTAGTGGTATTAAAGGACTGCAATGCTTTTAAATCAATAAATACTGTGGAATAAAAATAAGCAAACTGCTAACTTAAAAATTCATAAATATCTTTTACATCTTAAAATTATTGGCAAAGTGTGTATGGTTTAACTGAAAAAAAATAATTAAATTTGAAGTCAGAAGACCTGGGTTTGATGCAAACTCAGTGTTGTAGGGTCTTTGGTTATTCATTGAATTTCCTGTGTCTCAGTGTCCTCATGTGGAAAAGGAATGACAACCTAACAAGATAATTGTAGGTGTTAAATTAAAATGGTATGCAAATGTTTTCAGCAGAAGACTTGGCACAGAAGTGATATTCAAAAAATACTTTAAAAATTATTTGATTTTTCTTTCAACTTGAAAGAATCTTACAACAGAGTGTTAAAGTGTCCTCCAATTTAAAAGAATGCTGACAAGTACAAATGAGTGCTGCTAAAGAAATGGTGGTGTTATAATTTTGAATTCCCTTTAGGCAAATCGTTTCACACCATTATGTGTAATTGCTTTAGAAAAGAAGTGGTAACAACGTGGTGCCCAAAATAAACAGCTCACTTGTGATTTTCTGAAAGAATAGTAAAAGAACAAAATGAAATTACTCTGTCTTTGCTGATCCATCCTCTTCTGGGTCCATAAGCTAGTACCAGGGATAACCTTCATTAACTATTTGCAGGACACTTTGAAGATAGATGTAAACCCAAAGAAGATTGTTATTTAGTATATTAAACCAACTTTTATGTTTCTCAAGTGCATTTCCCTCTGCTTAAGCCTGATCAATAGGGTTATTTGGGGGAAAATATTTGATGATGGAAGAAAAAGAGGGAATGGAGAGAGCCAGGTTGTTCTGCATTGGACAATTTAATTGAAATATTGAATTTTATATAATCCACTAGTTTAAAAATATACGTAAATGTACTGCATAGTTTTATTTCAATTTTACAACTGTATTGATGTTCTGAATCGAAGTTCTTATTTCAGTTTTACACATTTATATTTCAGTACTTTTTCTTAAAGGCAGACTTCCAGAATAAAATAGTGAATTTTTCCAGTGCTGGCCAAAATAGTTCTAACTGTTAGAATTACTTTTGTGCAAACAGCTGGAAGTTCTGCTCACAAGAGTGGTTCTAAGCAGAAGTGGCCAATAAATCTCATGCTTACTTTAATCTGTGACATACCCAAACCCTTCTGTGTGCTGTTTCCCCAAGACTGATCACCCTGGTGACTCCGAGGTATTGTCTTATGGTACCTTCTACTGTGTCTTCACCGGTGCTCTGGTCAGTGCACTCAACCATCATAGCACTTTAATAAAAATGCATATTTCAAGGTCATGGGTGTGTTTTTTTACCTTTGCGATAGCCTTGGACTGGATACGTTTTCTTTTATGGGAGATATATAAAATTGCATATCTCTTCAAGAATTACTTTCAAACAGTCAATGATAATTGTCTTTTTTTTTTTTTACATGGATAATTAGTTTAAACCATAGCTTCTCTGGGATAGAAATATTAGATGCTCATTATTAATCTTACACTTGTTAAAAAATTTTATTTTGATATTATAGACAACATAACATTCCCCATTTTAACTACATTGAAATATACAAGTCAGTGGTGTTAATTACATTCACAATATTGTGCTACCATTGCCACTGACCATTATTAATCTTATTCTTTTAAAAAGAAGTTTTATTATGTCTATTTGTTTGACATTTATGTACCTATTTTGGTTATCTAATGGTTGATATAAAGGCACATGCACCCTGAAGATATATCATTATATCAACAAAGTGCATGAGTGTTCCCGCAACCGATAACCTGAGGTCAATTTACTCAGGAAGCAGATTCCCTACCTAAGTTGTGATTTGATTGGTCTGAGAATACATACATACGGTTAGTATATATTATGTGCTTCCAAAATACAAAAGCTTTTTCAGCAACAAAATGTTCTCCTTCTCACTTTCCACTATTGTTTATCAAGTGTCACTGACTCAGATTTTCAAATGGCGCATTTTCTCCTTCCTATCCTCACGCCTGACAGTAGATGATTAGCCATGGCCTCTTTTTATTGTAGTACCTAAAGCTCTTCATTGAACTCATTTGCTTATGTATTTTAAACATAATATAAAACAAAACATGGTTGTGCATGTCTAACAGTTAGCATTTATTGAGTGCCTGTGATATGCCAAGCACAGAAACTGGAAAAAGATTTTCGCCTATTGTCCTGATATCAGTCCTACCACATAGGCTCTACTATGCCTAGTTTTTAGGAGCAAACATTTTGGTTAAATAACTTGCTCCAGTATCATACAGCTGGTAACTGCTTGGGGCCAGAGATCAAACCTAAGCATTCAGAGTTAAGTCTATTCAATATATAATGAGTGAAGTTATGGATAAAAGAGGACAAAGACTATAAAGTCAGGGAGAAGGATATTAACTATTTCAGGTGCAGCTAAGGCAAAGAAGAAAACAAAGTGTGCTATAGTTATAAACGTGTAGGGAAAAAAACATTCAAAGTCATTGATAGAAAAAAACTTCTTTTTTTATAGAAATGAAACCCGTATTACTTCTGTTCCTTGTTAAGATAGATTGGAAAGTGTATGTTTTCTTTTAAATAGTTGCTAATCAAGTGATTACTTCTTGTGTATATATTTGTCATAAATAATGAGATACTAAGGCAGAAACGTTGATCTATTATTCTATTTCACAGTAAAGACTGTAGGCAGGGGCGCTGAGACAAAAATGCCCAGGTATGTTACTTTCCAATGATCTTGATGTACTGAGAGAGAGAGCTTGCACAAGAGAGAATGAGATAGCATTAATTATATTGATGAGTTTACATGAGGTGAAACACCACCTCCTCAAGATTTTTGGTCTTTCTACCTAATAGTCTTCATTTGTTCATAAACAAACAAATCAACAAAACAAAATATCACTCACCCTCAAATCCCCATATCTTTGAGTATTTATTATAGGTGCTACATGCAAGAAATATATATATACTGGACACTATAGAAACAAAGATGCCTAAAACACTGTCATTTCCCCTAGGAGTATCAGAGTAAAATACATAAGCAAATGAGTTCAGTGAAGAGTTTACGTGCTACAATAAAAAGAGGCTGTGGTCAATCTTTTATTGTCAGGTGTAAGGATAGGAAGAAGAAAATTTACTGTTTGAAAATCTGAGTAAGTGACACTTGATTAACAAAAGTAGGCAGTGGGGAGGAGGATATTTTGTTGCTGATGATGTTAACAAAGGGTGTTTTATGGGAGGGGGCATTTATCAAGTTTCAGAAAGGCAGGTATTAAGTCATCCTCTTAAATTCCCAGATATGTGTGCATTAAGAATCTGCCCAGGCAGACTAATATTAATCCTTATTTATTTATATTTTAATTTGGTTTTACTGAGATATATTCACATATCATCCAATCATCCAAAGTATACAATCAGTTGTTCACAGTACCATTATATAGTTGTGCATTCATCAACACAATTCATTTTTTAACATTTTCATTACCATAAAAAAAGAATAAAAATTAAAGTAAAAATGAAGACCCAAAACATCCCATCCCCCCATCTGTCCCTATTATTTATTTACTTTTTGCCCCATTTTTCTACCCATCTATCCATACACTGGATAAAGGGAGTTTGAGCTACTGGTTTTCACAATCACACAGTGTAAGCTATATAGTTATGCAGTTGTCTTCAAGAATCAAGGCTACTGGGTTGCAGTTCAACAGTTTCAGGTATTTCTTTATAGCTATTCCAATACACTAAAAACTAAAAAGGAATATCTATATAACATATAAGAATAACCTCCAGAATATCCACTTGACTCCATTTGAAATCTCTCAGCTGCTGAAGCTTTATTTTGTTTCATTTCTCTTCCCCCTTTTGGTCAAGAAGGCTTTCTCAGTCCCCCAATGCCAGGTCCAGGTTCATCCCTGGGAGTCCTGTCCCATGATGCCAAAGAGATTTGCACCTCTGGGAGTTATGTCCCACATAAGGGGGAGTTCAGTGAGTTTACCTGCAGAATTGGCTTAGAGAGAGAGGCCACATCTGAGCAACAAAAGAGGTTCCCTGGGGGTGACCCTTTGGCCCAATTATAAGTAGGCTTAACTTCTCCTTTGTGGTAACAAGCTTCATAAGGCCAAGCCCCAAGATCAAGGGCTCAGCCTTCTAAATTGGTAATCCCCAATGCTTGTGAAAATATCAGTAATTCCCTATGTGGGGAAGTTTAATATTTCCACATTTTCCCCCAGTCCCTCAAGGGGACTTTGCAAATACATTTTTATTCTCTGCCCAGATTCCCTTGGGATGTATCAGGGCTTCACACTAACCTGTACAAACCAACCACATTTAACTCCCTATTCAAAGTTCCATGTAATTATGATGTTTGAATAAACTGACCATACAAGTTAAATTATACAGTGTGCTACAAAAAACACAGATTTTACACCAAATACACATCTCTTCCTTTGGTCTCCCACAGAAGTTGAAGTTTTAAAACACTTTTCCTAGTATAATTACATAGTTATGCATTCACCACCACAATGTATATGAGGACATTTCCATTTCTTCTGCAAAGAAAGGGGAAGAGGAAAAAAAAGAAAAAAGAAAAAAAAATGGTGACTACAAAAATAAAATATAAAATAAAAATAACATAAAATAAAATAAAAATGTCAGACAACAATACCAATGCCAAAAATCCCATACCTCTCCCTTTTATCCTTCTCTTATAGACATTTAGCTTTCATGTATTGCCTTTGTTACAATTAATCAAAACATATTACAATGTTACTGTTAACTACAGACTCTGGTTTGCATTGACTATATTTTTTCCTCAATATCATCTCATTTTCAACACATTGCAAAGTTGACATTCATTTTTCTCCCTCATGTAAAAATATTCTTATATTTGTACATTTAATCACAATCATTGACAACTCTAGGTTTCACTAAATTATACAGTTCCAGTTTTTATCTTTTATCTTTCCTTCTGGTGTCATGCATACCCCTGACCTTCCTCTTTTATCCATACTCACAGTCATCTTTGTTTGCAATATTGTGTTACCATCACACAGTATTGTGTTATTCATTTCTGGAACTATGAAATCAGTCCTCTTGAACATTCTATATTCCTTTAACATCAAATGTCTGATCTCTACCCTCGTTCTATCTCCTGATATCTTCATTTCTACTCTCTTCCCCAAACCTCTCTCTCCTGTCTTTTCCTACCTGCCTGTAGCTCCCCCTTTAGTATTTCCTGTAGAGGAGGTCTCTTGTTCACAAACTTTCTCAGTGTCTGTTTATCTCAAAATATTTTAAACTCCGCCTCATTTTTGAAGGACAGTTTTGTCAGATATAGGATTCTTGGTTGGCAGTTTTTCTCTTTCAGTGTCTTGAATATATCAGACCACTGCCTTCTTACCTCCATGGTTTCTGCTGAGAGAGCTGCACTTAGTCTTATCAAGCATTACTTGTATGTCATGGATTACTTCTCTCTTCTGCTTTCAGAATTCTCTCTTTGTCTTTGACATTTGAAAATCTGATTACTATGTGTCTTGGAGTAGGTCTATTTGAATCAATTCTGCTTGGGGTATGCTGTGCTCCTTGGACTTGTAATCTTATGTCTGTCATAAGAGTTGCGAAATTTCCATTGATCATTTCCTCTATTATTCTTTCTGCCCCTTTTCCATTCTCTTTTCCTTCTGGAACACCTATAACATGGATATTCATGTGCTTCATGTTGTCATTCAGTTCCCTGAGACCCTACTCATATTTTTCCATTCTTTTCACTATCTGTTCTTTTGTGTGTAGGATTTCAGATGTCCTGTCTTCTAGTTCATTGATCCTTTCTTCTGACATTCTAAGTCTGCTGTTGTATGTCTCCATTGTGTTTTTCTTCTGGGCTATTTTGCCTTTCATTCCCATAAGTTCTGCCATTTGTTTATTCAAGTTTATGAATTCTTCCTTATGGTCCAGTGTCTTCTTTATATCCATTGTCTCTTTTGTTACATTTTCTTTCAACTCATTGATTTGATTTAGAAGATTTGTTTGAACATCTTTAATTAGTTGCTTCAAGTCCTGAATCTCAGTTGAGGTGTTAGTGTTTTCCTTTGACTGGGCCATATCTTCATTTTTCCTGATGTAGCTCATGATTTTTTGCTGTCTAGGCATCTGATTTTCTTGATTACTTTATTCTAGAGATTGTTTTCTCTCTTTTGCCTGTGTTTTCTTGTTGGTTTCTTTGATCTCTATCTTTTCTTCTCTTACTGGCCAAGTGTCAGATTGGCTCTGCTCTGCAGTCTTCCCCTTAAAATTAGGTGGCTGCTGTGGCCTGCAATAGGTATGGGAGGTAAACACTGGGCACCCCAGCAAGTTCAAAATGTGTGTGGTAATACAAATCTGCTGGCTTCCAGTGGTACTCTGCTTTCCACCATCCAGCAAGACCTGAATTTGTCTTAGAGTCCTGCTTTAATGGTGGGTCTTCTGTATTTTTCAGCTGAAACAGGGCCAGGTTTCTGTACAGGGCATGTAGGCCAGCTCTGTGGTCTTAAGATAGATCTGGAGCATCTCTTTAAAAGTTTTTCAATTCTTTTGCACCTTCCGGACTGTTCAGGAGATGGCACTGTTCAGTAACTTAATTGACACCAATAGCTGCTTTGCCTCCAAGCACAAGCTGTGTCTACATAGGTGAGGTGAAACTGTGGCATTCCTATGACCTCACTTTGCCAGCCAAAATCTGGCTCCACCCATGGCAAAGTACTCCCTCAACTGACACGGTACTCCAGCCATCCTCTAGGCAAGGAGACAGCCACTGGCGGCTGCTTCCCTCAGTGGTGGGGGAAGGGCTTTCAGACCCAGGGCTGGAAACACAGTGTCTGTCCATGTTTTCTCAGTCTCTTTGTCCCTCACTGACCTGGGCCTTGAGATGTTCTCCCTGTTCTCTGGGTCTTCAAACCGTGGGGGTATGTCTCATGCTGTGAGATTTTGTAGTCTTTGACCCTGGTTGGAGGGGTCCCATCTGCTGATTCTGTGCCTTTCCCATCCTAAGACTGAGTGAGGTGGATGGAGATGACCAGCTGGTCCAGGATAGAAGATTCCTACCTGATATTTCTTCTCTTTCTTCAATTCGGCATCTGCAGGGTACTTCTCCAGTCTATGTTCTCCTCCAGAGTTTCAAACAATTCAGAATTGTCCTTTTTTTCATTGGATCTCTGGAGAGAAGTTTTCAGTAGCTGATTACATTGCCGTGCTGATGATGTCCTCTGCCTTAATCCTTGTTTACCGATTGATTGATTTTAGCCATTTATGTTTCCTACCTGTATAACTTTAAAAGATAATATACTGCATACATTTATATCTCCTAAGATGTAAATATTTTTCTCTTTTACTTTGTACAAAAAATGAATCTTTCTGGATTGTTTAAATGATGATCCTTAGTATGAAGTGTCCTAGTAATTTTAATGTTTCCTCATTTCAAAGTTGTTTCACTTCTTGGAAACCTTAGTTATCTTTTTTTTTTTTTTTTTTTGAAGTATAAAGTTATGATGAAAGGCAAGGACTTTGGAGTCAGCAGAACTGAGGTTCTCATCTCATCTATCTGCCACTGCTAGCTGTATCATAATAGCAAAATCAAATCTTCTAGACTAAATTTCCCTACCTGTAAAATGGGGATAATAATATCTAACTTCTGGGATTTTTCTGAGTATTAAATGAGATACTGTATTGAAATTACTTAGCATAATGCCTGACAGATATGAGCATTTACTTAGTAATAGTATTACTTTAAGTAGTGAAACATGATATTCTTGCCCAATAACTTTGAGTAATTATAATTTTGGTTTGTTTATAATAATGATAATAATAACTATGATGGTATTTTCTATTAAAAATCCCTGATTTCAAAGGGACTTGCTTAGAAAATGATGGTTTCTACTCAGCTAGTGTTACTCTATTAATCTAGTCTTAATATAGGATATTCTTTCATATGATAGGTTCAGAGAAGATGAATGTTGGGATGAATTACCAATTTGCAATAAATTATCCTGGGTTACACACAGCTAACAAAATGAAGCTGACCATAATATAATTTGCTTTTGATAATGTGAAAATCAGTTAATACTATCAAACAGTCAGTTTGTAGAAAATTCTTAATGATGGAGGCTCCAAACCAGTGCTTACAGTACATGCTGTTTGTGCATTTACTCTCATGAGAATAACTCCATTATCTTTGTGGGCTTAAATCCAGCACACATATTATACAGCTAGGTAGTTAATTGGAGATAAATTAAAAATAACTCACACCATAAGTGCTTTATATATGTTACCAGTGCCTTTGAGGTAAAAAACAACAAACAAAAACTACCAAAAAACAAACAATAGTTTCAAGTTAAAATTAACTTCTGAATCAAGTATGTTCATACTGAGAGGGTGGGCTCTTAGGGAAATGTTGAAAATGTGAGTGCTTTTCCCTGCAAAATGTTTATGAGCTTTGCAATCCACTAGATTGTTAAACAAGTTCTTGCTTGTCATAAGGCAAGGGTTGATTTGTGTCCAGGGACTAAGGAGGGATGATGCTATTTCTTCCAATGTTTTCATTTCAATATTCTTACTAATAACTGTTTTATACTAAAGAGGAAATTTTGTTTATTTTGTTCAGTGCTCACCTAGTTCTCAAGTCACCTATTGTGCTGGATTGTGGAGATATGGAATTGGGAAGGACAGGTTGGAGAGTAGATATTCACTAGAAATGCATATAGAAATCTTTATTCTGGTCAAGACATACATGGCATAAATGATTAAATGATTTTTTTCTTTCTGTATGTTCCTTTCCAGACAAAGTGTTCTGAATCCCATTAGTTTATTATCACAAGAATGTCTTTAATCTCTCTCTTCTCTTTATTAACTAATTAATTAATACAAATTAATTCAATAAAAATTCAATAAATATTTATTGAAAGTCTACAACATGTCATACTATTTGAAGCTCACTTCCTAAAGGGAAAGTTAAAAAATAGTAAATAAATAGGTAAATAACAACATCATGTGTGTTGTAATAACAGAAATATTTAGAAGGGGTATGGGAATTAAAGGTGGAAAATCATTGATTCTCCTAGGAGTGGAATGGTTTATGAAAAATGAAAATTTTAAAAAAAGATTTGGGCCTGGAAAGATGAGTGGGAGATGTCTCTAATTGTATCATATTCAGTGGTGTGCTGGTAGAAGTTTAGTAACCAGTTCTCTGGGGGAAAAGCCTGATTTATAGCATTTTCCAATTTAAATGGTCTAAATATTCCCACCACAGTCAATTTTAAGCTACCAACATAATGCCAATAACACATAGCATTGGGAAGAGATGGGCTAGATACACAATTATATAGTATTTCTATCAGACAGATGCAGTAGAAGCAAATAACTTCAAAAGCACAGATCTCAGCAAAATGTAGTAAGATAATTAGGAATTGATGAGTTTTGAGTAGTTATTACTCAAATATAATGTAATTGTTTTATTTGTATATTCGTATAATGTAAACTTTAATAAAGGCTGTGCTTAACAACCAGCTTGCAAATTTCCTGAAAATTAACCATCAGCTTCTCACCCTCATTACAACTTGGCTCCAGCATACAGCTAAATTATTGGTAACCATTCTGAGATGGGGTAACCCAAATTTAGGAGCATATTCTTAATATTGAACACACTACAATTTAAAAAGGATAAGATAATAGTTTGAAAATTCTTTGGGGCAAGGGCCAATAGGAATACCTTAAAATTCTCAGGTCTATTTCTGGAGTTATGGTTTAGAGCCCTTTTGTAAATATATAAATTTAAATTTTTAATCTTCTAAGAAAACGCATCAGGCTATTTTATGTCACTTTGCACACATTCATAATTGTAAGAACTATCTCTTACCCTTTGTGCCAGTTTAATGTATCATGTCCCCCAAAATACCATTATCTTTGATTTAATCTTCTGTGGGCAGACATATCAGTGTTGATTAGATTGTAATTGTTTGAGTATTTCCATGGAGAGGCGACCCACTCAACTGTGGGTGATGACTGTTTGGATAGTTTCTAGGGAGATGTGGCCCCAACTATTCAGCATGGGCCTTGATTAGTTTACTAGAGCACTATATAAGCTCAGACAGAAGGAGCAAGCTTGCTACAGCCAAGAGGGACACTTTGAAGAATGCACATGAGCTGAGAGAGGAACTGCAGTTTACAGAGACATTTTGGAGAGGACCTTTGAAAGCAGACTTTTGCTCCAGAGAAGCTAAGAGAGGACAAATGCCCTAAGAGCAACTGAGAATGACATTTTGGAGAGAAGCTGAGGCCTCGAGAGGAACGTCCTGGGAGAAAGCCATTTTGAAAACAGAACTCTGGAGCAGATGCCAGCCACATGCCTTCCCAGCTAAGAGAGGTTTTCTGGACACCATTAGCCATCCTCCAGTGAAGGTACCCAATTGTTGATGCATTACCTTGGACACTTTTTGGCTTTAAAACTGTAACTGTGTAACCAAATAAACCCCCTTTATAAAAGCCAATCCATTTCTGGTGTTTTCCATTCCCGCAGCATTAGCAAACTAGAACACCCTTAGAGAGGTCTCGCTTTAGATTGCAAGATTAAAGGAGAAGTGGATCAAGGTGACGCTTAAAAACAGCTCTAAAACTGTATCAATAGTTGTTTTTAGTTGAAAGTAATAAAAGTTAAAAATTTAGTTTTTTTTCTTTCTTTCTTTAGGTTTCATTTAATCTATTTTCTTTTTTGTTTTTGAATTGTTTGTTTCTTTTAATATTGCAAAAACAATGAAACTAAAAAAAAATACGCTCAAACTTTCTGGTATTGTTCTTGATTTAAACTTATTGTTCTTGACAAGAAGGGCTATACTTTGCAAAGAAATGAGAATAACCTAAAATAAGATAGTGTATAAAAAGGGCAGAGCAGCAGGGTGACTGAAGCTATTTTCACCTACTTCAACATTTACCTGAGCTTGGCTTGATTGAAACATATTTCTTGTATAAGAAGATTGATATGATTTTGATAAAATTTGTGTCTATATCATCTATGTTCCCTGCAAATAAAATCAGAACCTTGGTCTGCTTTGGAGAAAAATACTGAATATACTAAAAGGATTATAAAACTCGAATTTTAAGGAAATTTGAAACTTTCTATCTAATAGAATAAAAATCCTAAGACATTTTAAAACTGTCTATGATTATTGCCAATTATGGGGCAAAAAACCTTTGTGAAAATAACTATTTTGCACCCTAGATTTTACAAAGAATTTTCCTGTGCACAATTCCTTGGTGGCTTAAAAATTTTGCCTTATTTTTAAGGTATTATGATTCCCATTTTACCTAGGAGAAGCTGAAGTTTTGGGATTTTAAGTAAATTCATTCATATGGGCATTAACTCATTCATTCACTAAGTATTTATTGGGTGTCTTCTATATTTTTCTCACAGTCCCAAAGTCTATAGCTAAAACCCCTGATCTTATAAAGCTTACATTCTGGTGGGATGAGACTGAATGTAATCAGATATGTCATATTGACTGATGAAGAATATAGAGGTCAGAGGATAGAAAATGATAGGATTTTTTAATGTACATATTTCTTGTTCAGGAGAAGGCCTCTCCAATAAGGTGAAATTTGAGCAAATACTGGAAGACAATGAGGAAATGGGCCATGAAGAGAAGAGAATTTCAGGCAAAGGATATCCACATGCTGGGCTTATTGTGACAACTGTCAGGATACTAGCGTAGCTAGAGCAAAATGATGGGGGAAAAGTGGTAGGAAATAAGGAGAGAAGGGAGGTGGGGAGCAGACCTAGGGCCTGATTGTCCATGGATTTCATTCAGAATGAGATAGGAAGTCTTTGAGGTACTTTCCTTGTGGGAGAAGACTGCCTGGCCTTATGTTTTAGAAACAGGAATTTAAAAAGATAAGTTCAGTGCTTTCCAGAAAGTAAAATAATCAGAAAAAGCAGTGACTGCAGAGAAACCATTTAGAAGGCTCTTCTCGTGGTCTGGGTTAGAGATGATTGTGAGGTGGGCTGGGTGACAGTGACCAAGGTCACGGAAAGTGAACAAGGCAGCTTTTAAGTCATAGATCAAGGAATGAAGTCTCTGACTTCAAGTCTAAGGCTGTACTTTTCTACTTCGACAGCAACCAGACAAGAGGTACATTCCATTTTCTAGGCAATCTGTGAGACTCTGTGTACACAGAGATGAATAAGATGGATTAACTCCCCCAGGAGGCTTGTAGCACATTAAAAAGGGGGAGGTTTTGAACTGTGAGAAAAAATTGAGGTACCAGGAAAAAAATCACTGCCCTTGGTATAAATTACTAAGAAAATGTATGCAGTTGTGCCCCAAAATTTAAGAGAATAAGACAGAAAGTATATCTTTGGGTAAGTTATTTAACATTTCAAAATATTCACTTCCTCAAATATTAAGATAAGAGGAAGAAAATGGTGTTTGGTCACCCAAATCCCTCACAGCCCCAATGACCTAACATCACCTGCCTGTATCATTTTCTCCAAATTGACCGGTTAGAGTTGCAGCTCCAAGCCCTGTGATCTATTAAAGGGGATAGCCTTGCCAAATAAGTGACTGCTATGTGTAGCATCAGATCCAGGAACGCGGGCTTTGTATGTCTTACTTTCCTATTTATACCCAATTCCTGGTGCATTGCCTCACCCATAACAAGTACTCAATTAATTTTTGTTGAAGGAATAAATAAATGGTATAACAAATGAGTGAGTGAATGAATAAGTACTGTGTCTAACTACTCAGTGCTTTTCATGTCACTGAAAAGTCTCATTCATTCAACATACAATCCCCTCTGCCTGCTAAAAGCCTGAAGTCCCTGAATTCTGGATTCAGTAATGTGGGATTTAAATTTTCAATATATTATAGGGGATAGATAATTATTGGTCGAATGAATGATGGATGGATGGTCTTTTATCAAAATGCAACCACCAGCCCTCCACCCCTGCCCGGCCCCAAAAGAGAAAAGCCCTAATGCATGCTCAGCCAAGCCCTCCTAACTGAAAAAAGTACTGATGCATGGGACCAGGAAGATTATTAGCTCCAAAGAGAGGCAAAGAGACAGTAAAGTGAGAGCTAAGAAAAGAGAAAATATATTCTTACCTCAAATTTATATACCATACTATCTAGTATCTTATTTTATTTAATTTATGCACCCAGCATAAAAGATAATTTTGCTCACTCATACATATTTTCCTTTTTTCCTAACTCTTTTGACTTTGAGGAATAATTATCCAATTTTTCTGAGCATAGCCATTATGCATATTTCCACAAGCGTATTTCTGGTAGGATAAGTCCTTATTCATTGAAGAGAGATTAAGGTCAACTCAAAAGTTATAAACTAAGTTTAATTCACTGTTTTAGACAAATGCAAATGCTATTCTGTTTGATTATTGTTCATCTCTCTTCACCTGCTTTCATCATGCCTCTTGAAGAGGAACTTTACAACCAGGATTAAGGTTTATAACAATCAGAGATATATAACTATATAATCCAATTCTCACTCTGCATTTTGTTGAACAGTAAATAGTTCAGAACAACAAAATGAACAAATATTTGTGTGAGTAGATATGGAAAGTTAAGCATGGGTCATCTCCAGCCTAGGTCACTACTGAGCTCCAAATTCATCCATCTATCTAGACATCATCACCTGGCTATCCTCATGGCTCTGTAAACTAAGCTTATATATCCCAAACTGTGTTCAGGATTCTCTCTTCTCTCATGTGCTTTGTCCTTTTTGTATATTATATATGGTAATGAATAGAAACAACATTCACACTTCCAATCAAGCAGAAAATAGTTTTCTTTTTCTCTCTTACTCCATAACAGACATTCTCCAAATCCCACCATTTCTATAAATACCACCCATTCCTTCAGTTTACAATCTAGCTACCTGAGTTATACTTTAAAAATGCAGATTTGGTTAATTCATCCATGATCTATACCATCAAGAACCGTGATTTGTTCCTTGTTCAACTTTGCCGTCTTCCCACTTTGGTTTTTGTCTTCATACTCATACATCATCAGAGGTAGGAGTCATCATGTGTAGCATGATAACATTAAGCACAAGAAGAGGGGCATTTCCTTTCTTATGTTTCTTTATTAGCAAGGAGAATATCCCCACCCACCACTCTCAGAGATTAGCCCTTATCATCATCCAGCATTGTGTCAAATGTCCATTCCCAGTCACTCACAGACTCACAGGCAAGGGGCATGTAATTACAATGATGGCTGAGACTGGGATTGGGGAGTGGCCCAGCCTCCCCTGAAACATATAGACCACCCACACTGAGCAGAATCTGAGCACTGTTAGAAGGGAAGAAAACTATCCCAGCCAGAGCAAATAGCTTATGCAAAGTTCCTGAAACAGAAAATCCATGGCAAATTTATGGGTTGCAATTATCGTGGTATGTCTAAAGTATTCAATGGTGAGAAAAATTGGTGATTAAAGTCAGTGGCAGATCAGAAACGGTTTTGTAGCCTCTAGCGACTTTCCATTTCCCCCATTCTTCCCTTCTAGCAGTGAATAACTAACATCTAAAAGATTTCCTAGCACACAATAGGCACTCAATAATTATTTATCTCTTACTCCTAGTAAAGCATCTAGAATACAGCAGGCATTCAAGAAATGCTTGTTGAATGAATAGATGTATCATATATCCTGGTAATACATATGCTAACAGCAAGAATCATGATGTAATATCTTTATCAAATTATATTAGCAATCATACATTGAAATATATTAAAATCATACATTTTAAAGCTTATAATCAGTCATTTCAAATATATCAAATATGTACTTTTAAATAGCTGGATATTTATATTTATATCATTTAAGTTGTTCTTGAAGTATGTTCTTTACATAGATTATCATGAGCTAGAGAGAGAATGGGGAATAAATCGATGCAAAAGAAAGTATGAGGAATATAAATTAAAAGTTTTTCTTTCCAGTGTGTTGGATAAAACAAAGACCAAAAATAAATAAATAAATAAAGGCATCAAAAAGCTGACACCAAATTTATAAGTGAGGGAGAAGCCAAATCTCTACCCTTAATCTTCAAAACATTTCTAGGTTTGCTCTGAGGAATAGTTCTGTTGTCAAGCTGGTGCATTCGATATATACCTTACTATATTTTAGTGACTTTTTAATTCATTTCAGATAAGATCTATAGCCTTGTTTCTATATCCTCTGATATTTATCTTTGTGTTTAACTCATTTAAGAGAAATACTTCAATATTTTTCTCAAGGGTTGATTTAGGACCCCACTGAGTTATCTACTTGATTACAATTAAGTTGGTTGACAAGGAATCAAGATATTGATTACTGTCCTGAAAAATTATATTTTATTTGGTCAAGACAATAAATGAGTAAAAGATGCAAAGAAAATTTAATATTGCACCAGTAACTGTATCTATATTGATTAATATTCAGAAAGTAAAATAATCAAATAGAAAACTTGAGTTGTAAGGATTGTTTACCCCTCAGGTTATGTACCTTCTTTGAATGTCATGCAAACTTCAGTCAAATGGATAGTTTTAAAATATATGTGTGTGTGCATATGTGTGTGTGTATGTGTGTGTATGTGTGTGTGTGTGTGTATATATATATATATATATATCAAATATACACACAAAAATGAGAAAGGAATATTTAAAAATATATTGAAATCTTTGATGTACAACGTGACAAAATAAAACCCTGTGGAACTGTAATATCTTTTGTGGAATTTTGTCATTGAAATTCAGTCTGTATAGTTTATAATGTGTTATCTTAATGATAAATAAGCTCTCACCTATTTTAATTCTGACTCTCTTGATAAACTGTGTGGATAGTGTTAACAGTGTCAGAATGTGCTGCCTATTATAAATGTTAGTTGGGACATATTAATTAGGAATTTTTACTCAACAACTTGATGAGTTGCTGGGTCAGCCATTGCAGTCTCTTGATATAATAGAAATTAGAGAATATGCTTCTGATTTTTCCAGTGTCATTTAAATAGTGTTGTGACAGACATGATAATATAAGATAGGTAAAAATCCAAATTTCTATATGCATTTTCTTATGGGAAAAAATAATGCCATTGACTTACTATCAGTATGAAATTCCTCTAAGATATTAATTCCAGATTCTATATAATGGTTTCTTACCAGTTTCCAGTTTGTCCACAAACAAACAAACTAGCAAAAAACATGGTTTTGGAAAAGAACTGATTCAGGTAAATAAAGTGGCACTGCAGCATAAAATACTTCTTTAAAGCCAAACATTTTGATTTTAAGATAAAATCTTTGACATATCTAACTCATCTAATGGTTGGAGATATATAATCAGCTTTAATGAAGTTTGAACAAAGCCTTTGCCCTGATGATCATCAAACATATGTCCAAATCCCATGCTCTCTAAGTCTTATCCACATTTCTTAGAGCTGAACAGAAAACTTATACTTAAATACCTCCTTTATAAATTCGAAATTGTCATGTCCCAAACTGAATATATAACTCCACCTCCAACAAATGTGATCTCTAGTTTTCTTTTGTCTGTCAATAGCATCAGCACTTTAATACTCTTGCAAAGAAAGCCCTCTTTATTCTTCCTTTAAAGTATCATTGTTATCCATCCTTTCCTCTGTGTTCAACAAAAAAAGCATATTTGCCATTTTTCTCTACCTCCTCTCCCTCTAAGATTTCTTCTAGTTCTGGCCCTCATCACCTACATTTCTATTTCACTCTAGTCTTGCTCCTGTCTACTTTTTTTTATTACTGCTGTCAGACAAATGGAGCCTAGTCTTGCTATACTTATTTTTAAGTTTGAATGAGAGAGAGGAAATTTAAATAATACAGGCAATTTTACTTCCTTGCATTTGTCCTAGTGAAATGAGATGGAAAACAAGAATCTCCCATGCTCTTGGTTGATCATAGTTAGTCACGTTGTAAGCATTTCACTAACCACACTGTTAATTCAAAGCTAATTTTGGCTATACGCAATGTTTACTTTATGATCTATCTTTAGATCCTAACCCTGGTGTTAAGGGAAAACACCCTTTAATGCCATACCTGTTGGTTTAAGCATGTCACTCCCTTGTTAACAAAATAACTGTAAAACAAGTGTCTTTCAGTATTTTATACCACATTACATAAAAAACAATGTGTTTCCATCAAGGCCTACCTTCATGGCTACTATCTCCTTTATTCCATGAGTGCACCATTTTCTTTTTACCTCTCTTCTCCCAATTGTGATGCTATTTCCTCTCCACAAATGTGTTCTCTTCTCCCATCTAGGGATATAAGCCCTATGTGTTCTTAAGACCCATCTGAAGTACCATTAAGGTGCTCAAGGTGCTATGTTGAACTATCGTGTTCACCTCTGCTCCACTGCTCACTTCTACTTCACACCTGTTCATCTTGTCTACACTACCTTGAGTGACTCCTGTAAATCAGAAGTTTATATTGTGAATAAAAAGTTCATGCTAGTCTTAAGAAATGAATTCAAGATCTGACCCTGTACATATTAACTAAGAAAAAGCCACTCAACTCCAGTCTCAGTTTACACATGAATTCTAATTGATGTGGGATGACCTAACAACAATAACAATAAACCATATTAATAATAGCCAATATTCATGGATCACTTACTCTGTGCCAGGCACTATGCTGATCACCAGTATTTTGAATCCTCTCAATAATTCCATGAGGTAGACACAGATAGTAACCCCATTTTACAGAGGAAGTAATGGAGAAACATAGAAGTAAAGGAACATAGGCAATATCACACCACTAGTAAGTAGATCAGGAAGATTCAAACTTAGATATCTCGGCTCCAGAGCCCATGTTCTAAACCACTCCAGTATACTTGTCTCTCATTATTAAATGAAATAATGTAAATGAAATTATTTTAGAAACTATAAATTGTCAAGCATATACATTACTATTTATCTTTTTATATTATATTCCACAGTACTTTGCTAACCACAGAATCAATGTTAAATAAAACTTGGTAATTAGAAAGGATTATTCAAAATGAGCAATGTATGAATTGATTTTAAACTCAGAAGTTTAGAATTATTGCTACTCTTTTAGTTTACATAATCAGAATATGAACTTCCCTGGAAATTTCATTTTCATATTTTAGATTTATATGTTATTATTTCTCTAAGGAAGTTAACTTTTATAGTTCATTTGAGGATGTTATTTTATGCTATATGATTTTACTCCTTAGTTCTATTGCATAATGGGAGTTCAAAATACTTACTAATATTTTTCTTCAGGGTGTTAAGAGAATTAAAATAATAGAGTTTGAAATTGATTTGAGTGTGTCTGAAAAGCCCAGATGATTAATAAAAATAGCATTATTTTCTTGTTATCTGCTTTACCACATCAGTAGTGCCTTTTCCTTAGAGTGAGAAATCCCAAAAGGACCAACAAATGATTTGTTCCTTTTTGTAAAGAAGAAAAAATATTTAGGGTTACCGAAGAGATGGTTGATAAAGAGAAGTACTGCTTGACTTGGGCTAACTGGAAGACTTTTATTTGTGTGTTTCAATGATTTGAAAGCTAAATGGAGTTTTAAATAATTACAGAATGATTCCAAACACTGAGGCAAATTACCTGTGTCCTAAAAGAAAAATTTCTTGGAGGCAGTGAGTAGTTTTCTAGAGCAGAGAGCCCCAAATCAATTTTTTTTAACACAATCTACATAATTTATCAGCAAAAATTACTAATTTAGTAATTTTTATTATCAATTTCTTAACAGACTTTAGAAATAAATATTCATAATTTTACTTCCCTAAGCCTCCCTGCCATGACACAGTATATATATATACACATATATATATACATATATATATATATATATATATATACACACACACACATATATATATATATATATATATATATATATTTTTTTTTTTCCCACTAATTTCCTGGATCTGCAACGGGTTATTTTTATTTCAAAGATTTTTGTGCTATTTATGTAAATTGTTCAGAAACAATTAGAATAGTATTTAAGAAATTAGAACTAATTTCAAGTAGATGCAACAACTTCATGTTAAATTTACAGATGATGTTCTAAAATTCCAAAATATTTTAAGAGAAAATAACTAGTAATATTAGGTTGTTTTTCTAGAATATGAAAGTTACACTTTTAATATACACTATTTGATAGGTAAAGGATGGAATTATTAATTCAAAGAGCATAAACAAGAGTTATACAAATAATCCCCTGAAATTGGGAAGAAGTCCTCAAAGTTATAGACAATAATTCAAATCAATTTTTAAAAGCTGTAAATATTAAAAGAAGCTATTATGAATGAATGCTCAATAAAACATTATCAAATTCACTTTTAAGAATGCTGTAAAATAAAGACAAATTATTTTTAAAAACATATATGTAAAGTTGAGTAGCCATTGCAGTAAATCTATATGTAAAATCAAGTTTATAAAATTAAAGGCAAACATTGATGAGAAAATAAATGCACTTCATTCCAATATTATATATATATTTCTTATTTATTTTTAATTAAATGAGGTCATAGTTGAACTAAGTTTGCATAAAATAACTTTTGATGCTATATTCTAAGAGATAATCTACTGAATTCTTTGAATTGTCATTTTATTTTATTAAATGCATTTGTACTGGTCTCTGTGTTAGGCTCTGATTTTTCAAGAAAGAAAGTCATTATTCTTGTTCCTGATCCAGAATTTCTCTTTTCATGATGTATTTAACTCTGATTAACAGTTGAATATTGTGTCCAAAAGAAAAAGTCCAAAGATAACACAGATTAATTTTAAGGAGGATTTTTATTTGCTTGTTTTGTTTTTTTTATTTAGTGTCTTTCTAAATTCTAGTTAATCAATCTTATACATTTTAGCATATCTAGGTTACCTATTCCTGTTGATGCAAGTAAATATATGTTATTCCGATCTCATCAGGATAATTTGTTATATTTCCTAAAAAAATATAGAATATAACTTTTTTTAAAAGCTTTTTAAATGTGTCTGGCCTTAGGACCCTCAGAACTCATCCTTTTTGCCTGCCTCCTACTCTCCCTTCAGGTCTCAGTTTAGATCTGGGAGGTTCTCAGTCTTTCCTAATCTGGTTGCTAGATGTCTTTCCTCTGTGCTCCATATGACTCATTGTCTATCTCTGACCCTTATCTCTTCAAAGTCTTTATCATGTTTACGTGTCCAAATCCCTCACTCCATTTTAACCTTATATCTGGCAGAGTGCCTGACATTCGATAGGACCTCACCTTTTTTTAGTGAATGGATGAATGCAGTAAGGGTGTAAGTAGGTGACCTGCTGGAAGGGTTCTCAAAATATCACTTTCCCTAAAATCCCTTCATTTGCTTGATGCAGTTTCTGAAATCCCCTATTTCTAAAATGCATTTGTTTATTTTTTATTAGAGCAGTTGTAGTTTTACAGAAAAATCATGCAGAAAGTACAGAGTTCCCATATACTTCCCCCCTGCAAACAGTTTCCCCTATTATTAATATTCTACATTATTACAGTAACTTTGTTACAATTGATGAATCAATATTATGATAATTATATTATTAATATAGACCATGGTTTACATTAGGGTTTACCATATTGTACAGTTCTTACAAATCCTAGAAGAAAGCATAGGGAAACACTTTCATCACCTTATATTAGACTGTGGATTCCTAGACTTTATGCCAAAGGCACAAGCAGCAAAAGGAAAAAGTAGATAAATGGGATTTCATCAAAATTTGAAACTTCTGTGTGTCAAAGGACATTATCAAGAAAGTCAAAGTACAACCTATAGAATGGGAGAAAATGTTTGGAAACCATGTATCTGATTTGGGTTTAGAATATAGACTATATAAAGAACACCTACAACTCAACAAAAAGACAAACAACCCAATTTAAAAATGGCCAAGGACTTGAATAGACCTTTCTCCGAAGAAGATATACAAACAACCAATAAGCACATGAAAAGATGCTAAACGTCATTAATTAATAAGGAAATGCCAATCAAAACCACAATGTGATAACACTTCACACCCACTAGAATGGCTATTATTTTAAAAACGGAAAACAACAAGTGCTGGCAAGGATCCAGAGAAATAGGAACCCTCATGCATTATTGGTGGGAATGTAGAAGGGTGTAGCCACTATGGAAAGCAGTTTGGTTGCTCCTCTGAAAGTAAAGTATAGAATTACCATATGAACCAGCAATCCAATTTCTAAGCATATATCCAAAAGAATTGAAATCAGGGACTAGAAAAGATATTTGCACACTGATGTTCCTAGAGTATTATTCACCATTGCCAAAAAAGGTGGAAGCAACCCAAGTGTCCATCAACTGATGAATGCATAAACAAAATGTGGTATATACACATTTGTGTATATTTGTGGAATATTATTCAGCCATAAAAATAGGAACTTTCCAATGTCCTTTGCATTGCAAAACACAATGTTTTCATAGGCAATTGGAAACATATGTAACTCAGAAGTGAGTTCAGAGATTGAGATAAGAGATTTGAGACTATTAACATATCATTTGGGAATAAAGAAAGTGAATTATATCATCCAGGGAGGGCGAAGACAATGAAAGAGAAAAAAAGATGGAGGAAAGAATTCTGGAGGTTATTAAAATTTGCAAAATGGACAGAAAATGTAGGGGATGGAAAGAAAAAGGAACGATGAAAGAAAAAGACAAGGAAACAGTTGAGATGCAAAATAATAATAATAATAATAGTGATACTAATATCAACAAATCAAGTAAGGAGAGAGGTGAAACAAGGGAAAATGTTGAAAATGCCATTTGCTAGTGGGATCAATTATGTTGATGATTGAAAAGAGGTCAAAAGATCTGGTGAAAGTGAGAAAAATATAAATTTAAATTTTGGGTCAACATAATATTTTTCTTGTAAAATATCTCTTTGGCAATCTTTAGTATTCCTTTTAGGCTGATTAATGAAAGAAAGTTACTCTTGATGTTCCAAACTTTATTCTACTTCTTCCAAGTATATTTATGTTGTGTCTCATTTACTCAGGGCTTGGCAGAAATAATTTCAAGCTAGTAGGTCCCAGTTTAATGGGTCAGATTTCCAAATTACTATTGAAAGGAATATCCTATTTTCAGAAGGTCTTTGTCTCTGTTTGTAAAAGGATATCACAAGTGAAGAATTTAAATATTTACCCAAATAGTCCAAATGTGTTGTTGTTTTTATTGTTGTTTTAGGCCTTTCAAATGTTTAGTCTGTGTAGGATTTTCCTGGGTGTGATCAATTTTAATACAGCCATTATAAGCAAGACAGTAAGAGAAAAAGTAAATTTAGCTAAAAATGGAGCCTCAGTGTGATAGTGTTATAATCTGTTAACAACTCCATCGGTTTGGAAAATGGGTTGTATACGCGTTATCTCAGTGCAAATTACTGAATAGTATGAGGTAGACTAACTGAGAACACATTTCATGGCTAAGTTGAAAAGAAAGATGCTTTATAAAGGGGCAGCCAACACGCACTTCACAACTGTGTAGCAGCGTAAATAGGGCTGTTATGAGTACTTGACCTACTTAAAATATTTTTCCTTCTTTTATTGGCTAACTATCCCAAAGCATAATGAAACTGATATGCCCAAAGCAGGCTCTTCCTGTAAGAACTACATTTACTTTTTTAGTGGCCAAATATTAGGGTCAGGAATGTCTGTTTTTATAAAATCAAATCTTCATGAAGCTTTTATAAACGCTAAGGGCAGAATTTTCTCATTAGTACATAAACATCTGGTGGCCTTATTCTTGCCTGTGGCAAAGACTTACGTTTATTCTGCTACAACTACTTCTTTTTCTTTTAATAGGAAGGTTTATTTATTTACCATGTGTGGGTTTAATCGACATGACTTTCAAAGAGTCTATAAGAATGATGTAAAAATCTCACAAAACTAGGAGGCAAGCAGATGAAAACATGAGAGGAAAAAAAAAGAATAAGAACGTTACCTAAAAGTAGTCATTGGAGCCTTAGTGCTGCTTGGAGAGGGGTAGATCCCTTTCCGGATTTTGCTTCTTCCCCTCTCAGAATGCTTTTTGCTCTTTGTGGGAGGTTAAACACAGAAGTTATTATCTATAACCCAACCCACAATGCGATGCCTTTCTGTCCCCCAGGTACTCCTGGAACTTCACCTAGCAGAATGTCCCCTGTACCCTGAGTGATAAAATTTTAATATTCCATGAATGTGTGTGTTCTCTGCACAAATTGTCTTCTCAGTTTTTGTCCTCTGCACAAATCATCTTTTATCCACACTTTTCCTAGGTAATACCAGCATATTCCTTTTTTAATAGTTTTTTCAAGTATCACAAAATGGAGATGAGCGTATAATGAAATCGCATATACCCACCACTGAGTTTCAATAATTATCAACATTTTACCAACCTCATTACATTTAGCCCACCAGCTTTTTTTTTTTATTAAGATAGAAAATTTTAAAGCAAATGACAGAGATATTATTTCGCCCACAAATACTTCAGTAGGTACCTCTAACAAATAAGGGCTTTTTAAAAAAAACCTAACTGCAATGTCATTATCACACTTAAAAACAACAATGATTCCTTAACATCACATAATATCCCAATCACATACATCTTTTGGCCTGTTTACCTCATCCCTGCCTCATTTGGGTTCTCTGTAACATAATAGTAATTACCTCCTGGGGTTGTTATGAGTATTATAGGAGTTAATATGGTAAAGCACGTAGAACACTGCCTGACACAGCCAACACTTTATTTGAAAACATGGAGAGAAGCAGTTGAGGGGGACGGAGTGCAAACAAAAGGGGAGGGTGACAGAGTTAATAATTTTTTTTAAACAACTGAGCAATAACACTTTTTTTGCTTTAATCAGAGGAAGGAAAAACTAACCTTCGACTGAAGAGAAAGAAGCCCTGGGACTCAAAATCTAAACCTCTTTCCTCCAAGATCTGGCCCTTTCTCTGTTCTGAACCCATACGGCTTGGGCCCCTTCCTCTCTCAAGCTGTGTAGCTTCTTGATAGCTTGGCCTTTAAAAGGTTTGGCTACTCTCATGGGATAAGGAGGCATTTTCACCTCTCACTCTTGAGTTTCCTGTAAGGAGAGAAAAAACATTTTTATGTCTCAGTAATGTATCTGGCCACATCATCCCACCAGTAACTTTGTACCCAGCTGATAAAATGCACTCTAGTTCTTAGTGAACTGTCCTCCTTTTCTTCCCAGAGGTTTGGGCCCTAGGTTTTTGGAGTTGGGTGCCCAGAGTAATAATTGCCACATGAAAAGCAACGTCTCAGGGCATGTACATGTTACTTCTGGCCCCAGTGGTGGCTTCCTTATGCTCCAACACACAGTCCCTGGTCAGTCTTCTGAATATTGAACAGCCTCTGCAAGACACACAAGTACTTATTTTGGCCATTGGCTTGCATTAGGCTCCAACCTTAGTTTTCAGGACTTCGATGATCACTCTATATGGCGTGGAAATTCTGGCCTCCACCGGGTAAATGCTCTAACGTCCTTACCTAAATTTTTAGTTATCCATAGCACTTAGGTTCTGGCACATTGTATCTTTACATGTTTATCTGTTTATCATCTATCATTCTCCAGTAGAATATAAAGTCCAAGAAGGCAGGGATATTGTCTATATTGTTCACATGGGCATCCCCCAACCCTCCAGATCAGTGCCAGGTTTGTGGTAGCTTTTCAAGAAATAGTTGCTGAATAAATGGTTGCATCTGCTAGATTCATGATCTTGCCACCTAAAGCTCCTTTGCAAGAACTTTTGTTTTGTACCTGAGATTTATGTAAATAGAGACATCTTTTTCACCAACCTTCTGCAGGAGTGTTCAAGAAGCTGACCTGTTTATGCTCTCTGGTTTTAAGTATATTCAAAAGCTAATTCACTCCTCATCATTGAAGTGTTATCCATGACAGAAACACAAATTTTTCCAAGTGGTAGCAGTGATATCCTGGTAAACATTTTACATAGGAATATATTCTTTACCTGATGTCCTCTTATCCATAATACAACAAAAAGAGAAAACAATGACAAACTGATCCAAGTAGTATTTTACCATTTCCATAATATATTTACATGTTTCTTCAGGGATATGTACATTTTATAGCGCTTTATAAAAGCCAGAATTACTTGTAAAGTCACATGAGTTTCCATAATGTTTATAGAAACAATCTTTATTTTAGTGTATTTTCTAAGATATTAACAGAAACAAATTTCTACTCTTTTAATCATCTATATTAAATGTTTTATTTTTCACATTCTTTATAAAATATGACATAAAGGGTCATAAGTTCTTGCTTTACTTTACAGAATTTAAAATCTGGACATTTTAGATAGTAGTTTATGAGTTGTCTTTTTTTTTTTTACAAAAAGTGTGTTGTTTGTGGACCAATACTCAAGAGAAAGCATCTTTATTCTAGAGCTAAAAATTGGGAAATTAATGTACATTTACATGTTTTCAATTAAAATGAAATGAGTCTAAAATGAACTCTAATTTTTGTATCATTTCTGCTTTTAACTTATTTTCTTTTAGTTAAGAGACAAAAACAGATAAGAGAGGTTTCCCTGAATCATTCTACCCACAAATGGCATTTGCAATTTAACAGATGCATCAAGACAAAATAAGACAGTGACTGGCAGGCACTATGATAAGTGTCCTTCCCTGTGTTCAGAGCATAGGTGGGAGACAGGTGTGCCAGTTTGAATGTATTGTGTCCCCCCAAATGCCATTATCTTTGATGTAATCTTGTGTGGGCAGACGTTATCAGTGTTGATTAGATTTGCATGGAAATGTACCCCACCCAACTGTAGGTGATGACTCTGATGAGATATTTCCATGGAGGTGTAGCCCCATCCATTCAGGGTGGGCCTTGATCAGTGGAGCCATATAAATGAACTGACAGGCAGAGGGAACTCAGTGCAGCTGTGAGTGAAGAGGGACACTTTGAAGAAAGTACAGGAGCTGCAGATGAGAGAAAGTTTGAAGATGGCCATTGAAAGCAGACTCTTGCTCTGGAGAAGCTGAGAGAGGACAAATACCCCAAGTGCAACTAAGAGTGACATTTTTGAGGAACTGCAGCCTAGAGAGGAATGTCCTGGGAGAAAGCCATTTTGAAACCAGAACTTGGAGCAGACGCCAGCCACATGCCTTCCTAGCTAACAGAGGTTTTCCAGACACCATTGGCCATCCTCCAGTGAAGGTACCCGATTGCTGATGCGTTACCTTGAACACTTTATGGCCTTAAGACTGTAACTCTGTAACCAAATAAACCCCTTTTATAAAAGCCAATCCATCTTTGGTATTTTGCATTCTGGCAGTATTAGCAAACTAGAACAACAGGTAAGATGGCAAATACACTCTTATTCTATGGATATGCCACAACTATGGCAGCTGTGGGTTAACTGGTAGACCCAGTGGGACCACTCTGTTTCCCATCTGTTGAGCTCATGGCTTAGTGCACTTACAGAGAAGCCTCAGTGTCCCTTTGTTCACTGTGGCTTGAGATTGAGCCAGTCTTGCTTAGGTTTCCCCAAATGGATCTCTAACACCCAATAAATCAAAGGCTGAACTTGTTTTGAAAAAGATGTGTGAATTATTTGAATTTTTGCAGAAATTTAGTTCCCTCTTAACTTCCCATAAAATAAAAAAAATTCCCAATTTTTATTAATTTCTCTTAAGATTGCAGATACAGTGTTTCATTTTCTCTTGATTTTTAAAAAATATTGTGCACCCTATTTCTTATAATATTTCCCTGAACATATATGCATATATATTCATACATTTTAATACATATCTGATATTTTCACTCAGTAAAAGACAAAATTATTTCAACTTTACACCAAATATTTATATTTCAAACTCTAAATTATTGATAATACTAAAATTTAAAGTCTTGAGATTTCTATTATACCTAAATTTTGTCTAACTTTTATTTTAAATCAGTTCCCACAAAATAAAGTTTACAGTTCTGTCAAACTAATGGTAAATATTAAAATGCAATTAGAATGATTCTGTATTCAGTGCTGTAAGTGTGTTTGTGCATGAATGTGTGGGGTGCTTTACAGATGAAAAGGTGACAACATTGTCTCCTGACAATACCACCTGCTCCAACAAAAAAGAGATATGATGGAAGCAATCTCTGCCTAACTAGATGTTATTTACTTGGCTCCTCCATGCAATGACATTGGCTTTTCACATCAGTGATCAAACTTCAAATCATATTTCTTATGTGACAACTGTAGGCTGTCATGGGTGAAATGAAACTTGTCAGTCTCAGACAGAAGATTAAGTGCTGATTTTTAATACCAATTCTGTCAGAATTGAACCTGTCATTTTTTTGATAATGAGAAAGAAAAATAAATATATAATTAAATCTATCAAATTTGTATTATCATTAAGTTTGTTTTGCTACTTAGGGATATGTCATATTCAGGACCTTTTATTGGTGGCACCAATAAAATGTGGCCAAGCATTCACTGAAGTCTTTATTTCTCAAACTGAGCTTCTGAAACTGTTGCTACATTGGCTGTGAAAAGTTGACCATTACCAAACTGGGCAGTCTAAAACAGAAATGACTGAAAACACGTTCTGTGCTCTAGCTCTTTACATTCAAGAGATCTGTAATCATCCTTACCTCATGCTTATCAAACCATTACTAGCTTACCTACTTTAAATTTATAAGACATGTGAAACAAGCTCTACAAATAGGCTAAATTTTTGTAATAACTATATCTTGAAACTTTGAAAAATATAACTTCACAGTGTTTTCAATAGGTAAAGTATGCACTTGAAGAAATGAAGCTTGGCACTTATGAATGTCTTAATCATCTGGTGTTTTCTGGTGGAAATTATTTTTAAAGTATCTTTTATTGGGTTTTAATAAAATCTGAGTGTCATTAATAGTGTCAAGTGCTAATTATGCTTGAAAGTTGTTAAAAAAAGGAGGGGACTTCAGTCTTCTGTGGCACTCATGTTTTTATTCAACAAATAATTATTGAATGCCAACTACCTGCTGGCACTCTTCTAGACATGCAAAATACAGCATTGAACAACACAGACTAAGTCCCTGTCCTCACAGAGTTTATATTCCAGTATGTGTGAGGGGGACAGAAAATAAACAAACAAGAAATATATAGTATTTCAGATAGTAGTAAGTGCTCTGAAGTGAAAGAAAGCTGGGTAAAATGGAGAGGGGGTGCCAGGGTTGTGGTATTGTTGTTGATATGTTATATATAATGTTCATCAAAGACCACATTAGTAAGGTGATATTAGAGGAGTGACCTGAAAGAAGTGAAGGAAGCAGCCATGCATATAAGTGGAGGAAGAATGCACCCAATAGTGGGGACAGAATGTGTAAAGGCCCTGAGACATTGTGTGCTTGGCAAGTTCAAGATACATCACAAAGGGCCATGGCTGAAGTGTTGTGTATGGGCGTGTGAGAGGGCTGTCAGGACCCATGGCCAAGGTGGTATGTGTTGGGTATGTTGGGGAGTGGGAGCAGAACATGTAGAGTCTTATGGGTGAATGCAAGGACTTTGGCTAGTACTTAAGGTGATATGAGAATCCTTTGAAGATTTTTTTAAAAAGGAGTGACATGAGCTGTCTTATGTTTTTAAAAGATCACACAAGCCATATTGGGACAAAAAAATAGGGAAAAGGGTAAGGCAAGGCAAACGCAGAAAGACCAGCAAGGATACTATTGCAATAATCCAGAAAAGATCGTAGTGACTTGGAGTGTGATGGTATTGGAAATGATGAGAAATGACCCTATTAGTTATGTATTTCAAAGGCAGAACCAAGACATTTAGATGGCTAAGATGTGGAATGAGAGGAGTTAAGTTTCATTCCAAGGATTCTGTCCTAAGAAACTGAAGGATAAAGCCATTTACTGGATGGGACTATAGTAGGTGGAACATGCTTCAAGGGTAGAAATGGGGAAGACAAGAAGTCTGAGATAGCTATCATATATTCGAGAAGAGATGTTGAGAAGGCAGTTAGATAGAAGATTTTCAGGTTTGGGGAAAGATTGGGACAGGAGATGGTCTAACTGGTGTTTGAAGCCATGAGAATGGAGTGATGGTAAGATGATCTCTGCAGAGTAAGTCACATTTAAATATTTGAAATGTTGGACTAAGCTGCTCACTGAGTGTTTGATGTCTCTTCTACGTGTTTAGTGTCCTAGGCTGTTCAAAGCAGATACCATGACATGCATTGGCTTAAACAATGGTAATTTATTAGGGTTTTGAGGCCATGAAAATGTCCAAATCAAGGCATCAAGGCAATGCTTTCTTTCCAAAGAATGGCTGCTGGCGATCCTTGGCTTCTCTGCCATGTGGCAAGGCACATGGTGCATCTGCTGGTCTCTATCCTCTCTCTTCCAGGTTTAGTTGCTTTCAGCTTCTTGCTTCTGTGGCTCTCTCTCTCTCTCTCTCTCTCTCTCTCTCTCTCTCTCTATCTCTATCTCTATCTCTATCTATCTATCTCTCTGTATTCATCTGATTTATAAAGGACTCCAGTAAGAGGATTAAGACCTATCTGATGAGGTAGGTCACACCTTAACTGACATAGCCTCATCAAAATGTCTTACTTATAATGGGTCCATACCTTCAGGAATGGATTAAATTTAAGAACATGTCCTTCTGGGGTACATATAGCTCCGAACCATCACATATGTGAAGCTAAAATTAATGATGTACCACTTGAAACTGTTTTACTACAGTGATAGTAGTTTTCTCCACTTGCAGTCAGTAGCTCATTTTTTTTTTTTTTTTTTGTAAGTATCGCATATATTTGGGATCACTAACAGTGTGTAACTACTGAGAGCAGAATAGAATACAGGCAAAGAGTCTTGGCAGGGAGTGAGGCTTCATTATTCCCTTTTCCCACCAGCCAAGTTTGATTTCTTCCTAATGCTCAGTTCAGTTCTTCTGTTGAATTTTCCTAAATTACTTGTCTATGTCTGTTCTTTTCACCATGTCATAGGTTTTTTCATTAAAACATAGCAACCACTTGTAAATTTTAATCACCGTATAATTACAACTTGAGACTTGCTTATTCTTTTTTAGCATCTTCTAGAATTTAAGATTATTTCATAAAAATGAAAAAGTAAAATTTTATTTCTGGGGTACCACCATTATTGTCACATAAAGAAGAATTTTAAATATTATGTATGATGTCCAGATTATGTCTTAGTGTAAATACATGAACCATGTAAAATTCACAAATGAACAATCTTTTTCTAGACAATTTTTCTAGTATATGTTAAAGCCATGTATTCTAATTAAGTCAGTTTTTCTGTTTGTGTCTAAAGAACATGTTTTGAGAAAGTTATCAAAATCTCTAAAATCAAGACAGAATTCCAAAATAATTTCTGAATTCTGAAAACAAAGAAAAAGAAATCCTTTATAAATTTTACCTACCTCTTCATTTTAGTAGCTCCAAAGTCTCAACAGCCATTGTATTATTTAAAACCAGTCTGTCTCTCAGAAAGGTTGTATTCAGATATTAAAATCTGAGTTTGAAATATTCTCTGTCATAATCACAAGTGTTTTAACATTACAATAATCATTATTACAAAAAGACAGTTTTCAGGTGAAATTTGAATTATATTATTCTAGAGAAAGTAGGATTGGGGAAATTATGAAATTTAAAAAGGTCACTTCCCTACCATAGCTTATATATACCATAGCACATACATGTGCATATGTACATATATATATATATATATAGGTATTTTGTTTCTGTATAGAAGTTGCTGGCAGTTTGCTTTCCTTTAGTCATGTGATCTAAAATATTTCAGGTAACAATTCCCACCATTTTATAAAATCTTAATAAATGAAGAAAGTTGCTATGTACACATTAATTCATTTAAAAAGTAACATGGTATATTAAGAAATCTGTAGGTTGATAATAGCTAAACTAAATATCCCTCTTGGTAGTAGGCATATTCCTCATACAAGATAGCTTACAATCTTTCTTTAAATAGGAATAATTTTTTAAATAAATGTATCTGCATATTTTCCTCCTTCAGATCCCTTTTTAAATATTTATGCTGTTGATTTTCTAATAAACATAAATATAAACATTATAAATAAAAAAAGTTATCAAAAATGTCTTTTATAACAATAGGTGAACAACATTGAATCTCTTTCTTTCCTCATTCAAGGTATGCAGATGTTTAAAAAGTAAGAAAATAATTTAGTTGAATGTAAAGACAAAAGGTGAACATGAATAATGATAATGGAGAAAGGGGGTTTAGTCACAGAACCAGTTTTTCTCCCCCATGTCTCTATCTTTCATTCGAACCATACCATTGACCACTTTGTAAAACAAGCAAACAAAATGCTTAATTCATGTACAATCAAAGAAAGGACACAGGGAATATGGAACCATAGAGAAAACAAGATTGTAGTAGTCAGGATGTGGTACAATCAAATTCCAGTTTTATACTTGAAACTATTCTTATTTATGGGAATAGAGTTCCAGAAAAAAGGAATATGTTTTCTTCTCACTAGACACTTTCTGTCTACTGTTAGAACATGTCAATTGTATCTTTTTTTTCTTTCATTGACTGGTTGTACAACAAATAGGAATCTGATCTGCCTCATTGACAATCCCTACTGTTTCAGTAGACTTCAATCCTTTATTAAGCGGCATGAGCCTCTTAAAAGCAAAATCAGTTTATTTGGGAAGAATTTTAAATTTACAGAATAGTTTCAAGAATAGTACAAAGTACCCTTCGCTTTTCACTCAAATTCATAAACATTAAACATCTTGCTACATTTGCTCTGTCTTTCCTCTACCTCTCTCTTTCCCAAACTTATACTTGAATGTTTGCTTCCTAAAAGCAAAGCAAAACAAAACAAAACAAAACAAAACTGACATTAACCATAGTATAACTTTTTTTTTTTTTTTTTAATCATCATTTTATTGAGATATATTCACATACCACGCAGTCATACAAAACAAATTGTACTTTCGATTGTTTACAGTACCATTACATAGTTGTACATTCATCACCTAAATCAATCCCTGACACCTTCATTAGCACACACACAAAAATAACAAGAATAATAATTAGAGTGAAAAAGAGCAATTGAAGTAAAAAAGAACACTGGGTACCTTTGTCTGTTTGTTTCCTTCCCCTACTTTTCTATACATCCATCCATAAACTAGACAAAGTGGTGTTTGGTCCTTATGGCTTTCCCAATCCCATTGTCACCCCTCATAAGCTACATTTTTATACAACTGTCTTCGAGATTCATGGGTTCTGGGTTGTAGTTTGATAGTTTCAGGTATCCACCACCAGCTACCCCAATTCTTTAGAACCTAAAAAGGGTTGTCTAAAGTGTGCATAAGAGTGCCCACCAGAGTGATCTCTCGGCTCCTTTTGGAATCTCTCTGCCACTGAAGCTTATTTCATTTCCTTTCACATCCCCCTTTTGGTCAAGAAGATGTTCTCCGTCCCACGGTGCCAGGTCTACATTCCTCCCTGGGAGTCATATTCCACGTTGCCAGGGAGATTCACTTCCCTGGGTGTCTGATCCCACGTAGGGGGGAGGGCAGTGATTTCACCTTTCAAGTTGGCTTAGCCAGAGAGAGAGGGCCACATCTGAGCAACAAAGAGGCATTCAGGAGGAGACTCTTAGGCACAAATACAGGGAGGCCTAGCCTCTCCTTTGCAGCAACCGTCTTCCCAAGGGTAAAACTTATGGTAGAGGGCTCAACCCATCAAACCACCAGTCCCCTATGTCTGTGGTCATGTTAGCAACCATGGAGGTGGGGTAGGCGAATACCCCTGCATTCTCCACCGGCTCCTCAAGGGGGCACTACATCTTTTTTTTTTTTTTTTTTCCCTTGTCTTTTTTCTTTTCTTTTTTTTTTTTTTTTTTAACTTTCCCTTCTTTTTTCAAATCACCTGTATGAAAAAAAAAGTTAAAAAGAAAACAAACATACAATAAAAGAGCATTTCAAAGAGACCATAGCAAGAGAGTAAGAAAAAGACAACTAACCTAAGATAACTGCTTAACATCCAACATGTTCCTACTTTACCCCAAGAAAGTTACATAATATAGCAACATTTCAGTGAACTTGTTCCTACTACAACCATCAGAAATTAACAGACCATAGTCATTTCTGGGCATCCCCAGAACGTTAAATAGCTTATCTGTTCTTCTTGGATTATTGTTCCCCCTTCCTTAATTGCTCTCTACTGCTAGTTCCCCTACATTCTACATTATAAACCATTTGTTTTACATTTTTCAAAGTTCACATTAGTGGTAGCATATAATATTTCTCTTTTTGTGCCTGGCTTATTTCGCTCAGCATTATGTCTTCAAGGTTCATCCATGTTGTCATATGTTTCACCAGATCGTTCCTTCTTACTGCCGCGTAGTATTCCATCGTGTGTATATACCACATTTTATTTATCCACTCATCTGTTGAAGGACATTTGGGTTGTTTCCATCTCTTGGCAATTGTGAATAATGCTGCTATGAACATTGGCGTGCAGATATCTGTTCGTGTCACTGCTTTCCGATCTTCCGGGTATATACCGAGGAGCGCAATCGCTGGATCGAATGGTAGCTCTATATCTAGTTTTCTAAGGAACTGCCAGACTGACTTCCAGAGTGGCTGAACCATTATACAGTCCCACCAACAATGAATAAGAGTTCCAATTTCTCCACATCCCCTCCAGCATTTGTAGTTTCCTGTTTGTTTAATGGCAGCCATTCTAACCGGTGTTAGATGGTATCTCATTGTGGTCTTAATTTGCATCTCTCTAATAGCTAGTGAAGCTGAACATTTTTTCATGTGTTTCTTGGCCATTTGTATTTCCTCTTCAGAGAACTGTCTTTTCATATCTTTTGCCCATTTTATAATTGGGCTGTCTGTACTATTGTCATTGAGTTGTAGGATTTCTTTGTATATGCAAGATATCAGTCTTTTGTCAGATACATGGTTTCCAAAAATTTTTTCCCATTGAGTTGGCTGCCTCTTTACCTTTTTGAGAAATTCCTTTGAGGTGCAGAAACTTCTAAGCTTGAGGAGTTCCCATTTATCTATTTTCTCTTTTGTTGCTTGTGCTTTGGGTGTAAAGTCTAGGAAGTGGCCTCCTAATACAAGGTCTTGAAGATGTTTTCCTACATTATCTTCTAGGAGTTTTATGGTACTTTCTTTTATATTGAGATCTTTGGTCCATTTTGAGTTAATTTTTGTGTAGGGGGTGAGGTAGGGGTCCTCTTTCATTCTTTTGGATATGGATATCCAACTCTCCCAGCCCCATTTGTTGAAAAGACCATTATGGCTCAGTTCGGTGACTTTGGGTGCCTTATCAAAGATCAGTCGGCCATAGATCTGAGGGTCTATCTCTGAATTCTCAATTCGATTCCATTGATCTATATGTCTATCTTTGTGCCAGTACCATGCTGTTTTGGCAACTGTGGCTTTATAATAAGCTTCAAAGTCAGGGAGTGTAAGTCCTCCCACTTCGTTTTTCTTTTTTAGAGTGTCTTTAGCAATTCGAGGCATCTTCCCTTTCCAAATAAATTTGATAACTAGCTTTTCCAAGTCTGCAAAGTAGGTTGTTGGAATTTTGATTGGGATTGCATTGAATCTGTAGATGAGTTTGGGTAGAATTGACATCTTAATGACATTTAGCCTTCCTATCCATGAACATGGAATATTTTTCCATCTTTTAAGGTCCCCTTCTATTTCTTTTAGTAGAGTTATGTAGTTTTCTTTGTATAGGTCTTTTACATCTTTGGTTAAGTTGATTCCTAGGTACTTGATTTTTTTAGTTGCTATTGAAAATGGTATCTTTTTCTTGAGTGTCTCTTCAGTTTGTTCATTTCTAGCATATAGAAACATTACTGACTTATGTGCATTAATCTTGTATCCCGCTACTTTGCTAAATTTGTTTATTAGCTCTAGTAGGTGTATCGTTGATTTCTCAGGGTTTTCTAGATATAAGATCATATCGTCTGCAAACAATGACAGTTTTACTTCTTCTTTTCCAATTTGGATGCCTTTTATTTCTTTGTCTTGCCGGATTGCCCTGGCTAGCACTTCCAGCACAATGTTGAATAACAGTGGTGACAGCGGGCATCCTTGTCTTGTTCCTGATCTTAGAGGGAAGGCTTTCAGTCTCTCACCATTGAGTACTATGCTGGCTGTGGGTTTTTCATATATGCTCTTTATCATGTTGAGGAAGTTTCCTTCAATTCCTACCTTTTGAAGTGTTTTTATCAAAAAGGGATGTTGGATTTTGTCAAATGCTTTTTCAGCATCTATTGAGATGATCAATTGATTTTTCCCTTTCGAGTTTTTAATGTGTTGTAATACATTGATTGTTTTTCTGATGTTGAACCATCCTTGCATGCCTGGGATGAACCCCACTTGGTCATGGTGTATGATTTTTTTAATGTGTCTTTGGATTCGATTTGCAAGTATTTTGTTGAGGATTTTTGCATCTATATTCATTAGGGAGATTGGCCGGTAGTTTTCCTTTTTTGTAGCATCTTTGCCTGGTTTTGGTATTAGATTGATGTTAGCTTCATAAAATGAGTTAGGTAGTGTTCCATTTTTTTCAATGTTTTGAAAGAGTTTGAGTAAGATTGGTGTCAGTTCTTTCTGGAAAGTTTGGTAGAATTCCCCTGTGAAGCCATCTGGCCCTGGACATTTATTTGTGGGAAGATTTTTGATGACTGATTGGATCTCTTTGCTTGTGATGGGTTGGTTGAGGTCTTCTATTTCTTCTCTGGTCAGTCTAGGTTGTTCATATGTTTCCAGGAAATTGTCCATTTCTTCTACATTATCCAGTTTGTTGCCATACAGTTGTTCATAATATCCTCTTATAATTTTTTTAATTTCTTCAGGATCTGCAGTTATGTCACCTTTTTCATTCATTATTTTGTTTATATGGGTCTTCTCTCTTTTTGATTTTGTCAGTCTAGCTAGGGGCTTGTCAATCTTGTTGATCTTCTCAAAGAACCAACTTTTGGTGATATTTATCCTTTCTATTGTTTTTTTGTTCTCTATGTCATTTATTTCTGCTTTAATCCTTGTTATTTCTTTTCTTCTACTTGGTTTAGGATTGGTTTGCTGTTCATTTTCTAGCTTCTTCAGTTGATCCATTAGTTCTTTGATTTTGGCTCTTTCTTCCTTTTTAATATATGCGTTTAGTGCTATAAATTTCCCCCTTAGCACTGCTTTTGCTGCATCCCATAGGTTTTGGTATGTTGTGTTCTCATTTTCATTCGTCTCTATATATTTAGCAATTTCTCTTGCTATTTCTTCTTTAACCCACTGATTGTTTAGGAGTGTGTTGTTTAACCTCCAGGTATTTGTGAATTTTCTAAGTCTCTGATGGTTATTGACTTCTAATTGTATTCCATTGTGGTCAGAGAATGTGCTTTGAATAATTTCAATCTTTTTAAATTTATTGAGGCTTGTTTTATGTCCCAGCATATGATCTATTCTGGAGAAAGTTCCGTGAGCACTAGAAAAGTATGTGTATCCTGGTGATTTGGGATGTAATGTCCTGTAGATGTCTGTTAAATCTAATTCATTTATCAGATTGTTTAGGTTTTCAATTTCCTTATTGGTCTTCTGTCTGGTTGATCTATCTATAGGAGAGAGTGATGTGTTGAAGTCTCCCACAATTATTGTGGAAACATCAATTGCTTCCTTTAGTTTTGCCAATGTTTCTCTCATGTATTTTGTGGCACCTTGATTGGGTGCATAGACATTTACGATTGTTATTTCTTCTTGCTGAATTGCCCCTTTTATTAGTATGTAGTGGCCTTCTTTGTCTCTCAAAACATCCCTGCATTTGAAGTCTATTTTATCTGAGATTAATATTGCTACACCTGCTTTCTTTTGGCTGTAGCTTGCATGAAATATTTTTTTCCATCCTTTCACTTTCAATTTCTTTGTGTCCCTGTGTCTAAGATGAGTCTCTTGTATGCAACATATTGATGGTTCATTTTTTTTGATCCATTCTGCGAATCTATATCTTTTAATTGGGGAGTTTAATCCATTTACATTCAACGTTAAAACCGTGAAGGCATTTCTTGAATCGGCCATCTTATCCTTTGGATTATGTTTGCCATATTTTTCCCTCTCTCTATTAATATCCTTTATTGTACCCATACCGAATCTCTTTAGTACTGAACCTTTCTCCAAGTCTCTCTGTCCTGTCTTTGTTTCTCTGTCTGTAGGGCTCCCTTTAGTATCTCCAGTAGGGCAGGTCTCTTGTTAGCAAATTCTCTCAGCATTTGTTTGTCTGTGAAAAATTTAAGCTCTCCCTCAAATTTGAAGGAGAGCTTTGCTGGATAAAGTATTCTTGGCTGGAAATTCCTCTCTCTCAGAATTTTAAATATATCGTGCCACTGCCTTCTCGCCTCCATGGTGGCTGCTGAGTAGTCACTACTTAGTCTTATGCTGTTTCCTTTGTATGTGGTGAATTGCTTTTCTCTTGCTGCTTTCAGAACTTGCTCCTTCTCTTCTATGTTTGACAGTGTGATCAGTATATGTCTCGGAGTGGGTTTTTTTGGATTTATTCTATTTGGAGTTCGCTGAGCATTTATGATTTGTGTATTTATGTTGTTTAGAAGATTTGGGAAGTTTTCCCCAACAATTTCTTTGAATACTCTTCCTAGACCTTTACCCTTTTCTTCCACTTCTGGGACACCAATGAGTCTTATATTCGGACGTTTCATATTATCTATCATATCCCTGAGGTCCATTTCGAGTTTTTCAATTTTTTTCCCCATTCTTTCTTTTATGCTTTCATTTTCCATTGTGTCATCTTCCAGGTCACTGATTCGTTGTTCAACTTCCTCTAGTCTTGTACTATGAGTGTCCAGAATCTTTTTAATTTGGTCAACAGTTTCCTTAATTTCCATAAGATCATCCATTTTTTTATTTAGTCTTGCAATGTCTTCTTTATGCTCTTCTAGGGTCTTCTTGATTTCCTTCATATCCCGTACTAGGGTCTCATTGTTCATCTTTAGTTCTTTGAGTAGCTGCTCTAGGTGTGTCTCTTCTGGTCTTTTGATTTGGGTGCTTGGGCTTGGGTTATCCATATCGTCTGGTTTTTTCATATGCTTTATAATTTTCTGTTGTTTTTGGCCTCGTGGCATTTGCTGACCTTGATAGGGTTCTTTTAGGGTTTGTAGACCAGTTGAAGTCCTTATCTCTAATTTATCAGATCTACACTTTCTCTAACTAACCAGCAGGTGGCGTCCACGAGCCACCTGTTCTCCACAAGCCAGATCTCCCCTGCTTAGCCTTTTTGGTGAGTGGGGGAGTGAGTCTTGTGGGGCCCAATTGGTGTACCAAGCTTGCGTGTGTAGTTGGTGTTGCCTGCCCTGTATGTGGGGCGTGTTTCTGGGCAGTCGGGGAGGGGGGGTGGCCCTAACAATCAAATCTCCCTGATGATCCTAGAGTTTTAAAGCTACTGCAATAGTCTAATCCTTCAGTTCAGTCGTGCCACAGTTTGTCTCTGCCACTGACCCACAAGTCTTTGGTATTGGCGTATGGCTCCTGAGACTTGCAAGTGGGCCCCTCTTCCAGGCTGTGCACCCCGGGTCCTCTGTTGAGGGATGACTGTGCTATGTCACAGGTGAGTGCCGTCCCCCCAGGGCAGTTCTGGGCTGCTGGGCTGTGTTGGGAGGCTCCCAGTCTGCTCAAATGATGGCTGAATGGGGCTCTGTTAATTCACACTGCTCCCCCTTCCCAGCTCTGGGACATTCAGCTGAGGTTGCAGGGAAGGCTAATGGCCACGCCCAGTTTTGTGGTGTGTGCCTGTTATTTGAAGCACTTCCGTCACACTGGGTTGTCTGGGGCAGCTCTGGGCTATGGGGCTGGCGATGGGCAGGAGTGTTTCCTGTCCACCAGGATGGTGGCTGTGGGCGGACACCCCCCTTTTCTTGGGAAGTTGTGTTGTTTAGTGAATTTTCTCAGCCACTGGATTATTGCCTTTTGTCTCAGAGCTCTCTTAGTTCTGCTCTTGACTTGACGTGCCCAAATTTCAATTCTTTGAAGCTTTCTGTATTGAGCTTCTTAGAGTAATTGTTTTAGAAAAAGCAAAAAGGATTTAAAAAAAAAAAAAAAAAACAAAAACGGCCCTCCTCAGAGATCTAATGGGTTATTGAAATGCTAATAGACAAAGCAACCAGGGCCATTAAGGAAAGGTGCCCAGGGCAGAGAGATCAGCCTTGCTTCGGGATTTGCATATGCGCCTCAAGGCCTGATCTCCGCCCTTCCCCTTTCTGTGTTCACCAGAACTCCAAAAATCCTCTGCTTTTACTTTGGAGCTTCTCGTGTTGTTTTCCTTCTATGCCCGTCTCCTCTCTGCTGGGCTGGCTGCTCTCAGAGTCTCTGGTGTCTGGTCTCAGTCTATCTATGGTTGGAGTTTGAATCAGTAGAATGAGTTTCCGATAAGAGCAGCCACTGCAATTCTCCCTTCTCCTTCCTGGAGCTGACAGCCCCTCCTCCCCCGGGACTGAGCCTGGCAGGGAGGGGCGCGGGTCCCCTGGCCGCAAAAACTTACAGATTTCGCTGATCTCAGCAGTTCCACGTTTTCATGAGTGTTGTATGAAGTATGCCCAAAGACAGATTGCTCTGTGGTGTCCAGTCCACGCAGTTCCTGGCTTTTTACCTACTTTCCTGGAGGAGTAACTAAAACATACAGCTCACCAGTCTGCCATCTTGCCCCGCCTCTCCATAGTATAACTTTTAAATTCAGGAAATTTAATTTAATACTCATCAAATAGTAAATCAAATTTCAAAAATTTTGCCAATGGTCCCATTAATAAATTTTAAAATATTTTCCCTCCTGAACAAGGTCTCAATTCAGACTTATACACTGCGTTTGGTGTACTGTCCCCTTAATTTCCTTTAATCTAGAATAGCTCCCTTGGCTTTTCTTTAGCTTTCATATCATGGATATTTGGAGAGAGTACAGGCTGTCTCATATGCCTTTTCATCTTAAATTGTACCACAGAACTATCCTGCCTACAACCTTAAATTAGTATCATTACTGTTCTCAGTCTTTACTCCTTCCCTGGATTTTTTGTTGCCATGGCAAGAGCTGGAATTTTAGCTTCCACTTCACAAAAGAAATACCAGGTTTGCATCTGACAAGTGCTGTAGCAGCACCAGAAGTGGCAGGAGAGAGCGGTTGCAACTTTAAAAAAAAAAAAAAAATGCATCACTCTTTAACCCTTGAATTTGGAAATAATTATAGAAGACAAAGTATAACTGTTGATGTTTTGGTATTTTTTGATCTGCTCTACCCACCCTACCCTTGAAGGTGGAGGGGAGAGGACACACACATCAATCTTAGTTGGATAGGAATGTGGCCAGAGTAGCAGAAGTAAAGGAAGTAATGACAGGGTGAGGAGTGGGGAAAACTGCCAAAGGTTGTTACCCATAGAAAACATCCTCTCCAGAGCTCTGAGGAAACAAGAGGTGCCAGATTGAAGTCACAGTTTAGAAGAAGTGCTAATAAACTGGGTAAACAGGCAAATTGTGGCCCTTTGAGTATGCCTTTAGCACAAACTGAGCAAGTTACTCATTTTTAGAGGTTTCATAACTGCTGTTTTGGGCAGTCTTACTGAGTATCAGGGAAACAAATTCATACATTTTAAATTATTACTTCTCCCCTGAATCCCAACTACTAAACCAGCAGATTTGTATTTACATTTCAAAAGGAAATGATTATTATCTTAATAGATGCAATTTTCCCTTCTATTCAAACAAGTTTCTTAATGTTTTGAATTAAAATAGGTTTTTGTTTTATTTTCTTATTACAGAACAAGGCAGGCATAGGAAAAAATTCAGAAAATGCAAATAAGAAAAAACATTTACCAAAATTTATATAGCTCAGAAATAATTTGCAGTTAATGTGGGCATATAACCTTGCTTTTTCTATGTATATATGCGTAAAATATATTTTCTTCAAATATGACAGAATAGTATGTACCTGTTTGTTTCTTGCTCTTTTCATTTCATATATTATGAATATTTCTCTATGTTGATAAATATTCTTCAAAATACTCTTTACTGGATGAAGCGCTTTCCACTGTGCAGCTATGATAGGATTAATTGAATACACTGAGCATTTAGGAAATTTCCAGTTCTTTTCATGTTATTAGTATACTGAAAATTGCAATAAATATCATTGTAGCTAGTTTTTTTTTTTTTACAAAAGCCCTTAATTACGTCCTTCAGAAAATTTTGATACCTAGTATTTGTAAGTCAAAAGTCAAAGGAAGACATATTTTGAAGATCATAGTAATTATATCCAAATTTTAAACATGTGCTAAACATTGCAGTTAGTCTTCTCTTATAGTAGCATCATTTTAATGGGCATCTTTCTTTTAGTATGTTCTTATTTTTTAAAAAATTTTATTATTTTTTCTTAAAATAACCAACCTGTTTCTGTGTAATCCAGATGCGAGAGGAAGCCTGTGTGTCCTTTGCAAAGCTAAATAAAATGTTCTCAAAACCTCAATTCCACAGCTCATGGCTAGCTCAAGGTCTCCCTTTGATTTCTGCAAATTCCTAAGGCTTACTTCTTTAATGCTATACTCTGTTTCTGGCCTGTGACAACACAGTCTCACCCATTTCTCCCACCTCTCATATAAGCAGTAAATAAAGTTCTCCCTGTTTCTTTTGCTAAGTATTTCCCCCCTTTCTCTGACACCCACAAGGCACACAGACATTGAAGATACAATGGCTTATCAAACATTTTCCTCAATAAGAATAAGTCTTTCCTTTTGAAGTTTTCATTCCAGCTGCTGAGAGGATAAAGTTGTGCTCCTTGTGTTACAACTTTCTGAGATGAATTTATTAACACTTCCTGCAATTAACACTTCCTGGAGAGGTCTTTATTTAACTATTAATTGACTTTTTGTGCAGTCCATGCCTAGATAGACTAGGGGAATTAATTCTGGTGATTTGATCCTATGTTACTGATCTAATGATTTAGATTCAACCTTTACCAACAAGTGTACATGGAATTAAGTAGGCTTTAAGACAGAAGTTTTTACAAGTGAAGATTGTAAACAAGTTGCTGGATTTTCTTAAGTCAGATGGAGAATAGTAAGGAGCAAGAAGAAATACCAAAAATGATCAAACAGTTGACTTTTATTTTTTCTCTTAAGGACTGAGCATCAAAAAACCAGGAGTTCCAGGAAAAGTGTAGACAATTCTGCTACTTTAAGCTAACCATTTCTGTTTATCTCGTTTTCTTTCTTTCTAAAACTGACAATATTTTAGATTCATTACTATCTTTCCATTTTTTGTCCTTATCCTATCTTCATCCTTTTCTTTTTGCTAAACACAGCAAAAGGCATCGCTGTACAAAGAGTATTACATGGCTTATTTCTTATATTCTTTTTGCATTTTAAGATTAGTATTTTAAGATGAAGAAACCTCACATGAGAGGGAGTCAGTGGTTTGTCCAAAGTTGCAAACTTTTAAGTGTTTGAGCTAAATATAATACAAGGCAATCTGGGTCCACAACCAGCTTTTAGTGAAGCTGATCATAGTCAAGTGGTTTTGTTTTTTTAAACTTCCTAAAGACAGTGGTTTTCCAACTTTAGTGTGCATAGGAAAAACCTAAAACATAGACTTTCTGATTCAGTAGCCCTGGGATGGCGTTAACATTTGAAATTTTGCCTTTCTGAAAAATACCCAGGTGATGCTGATGCTGCTGGTTTAGAACCACTTCTTTGCAGCCCTTTCTTAGAGATAAAATCAGATGCTTTGATTCTCCTTGTTTCAAATGTTTGAGTTATTTTTTAAATGACGGTGATTGATTCATGCAATTTTCCTGTTAGGAATGTCATTGCTACCCCATTCCATTTAACCCAAAATCCACAAATCCCTTTGGATCTTCCTGACCCTTCCCCTGATTTTATTAGATGATATCAAATCAAGCTTGTTAACTCGGTGCCTGTGCTTTGATTCCCCTTTAGATGAGCAGTGTCTCCAGGAAGCAACTGAAAAAGGCATGGGTGGTGGTTCTGCTAAAATCAACCTGAAGAATCTACTGGATTATTATCAATTTACAAACCACATTTCCCCAAATGTTCTTGTTCTCTTTCTCTCTCTCTCACTCTCCCCATCCTCTCTGTTTCCCCTTTTCTTTCCCCTCTCTCCCTCTCTTTATTTTAACTGATTTTAAAATCCTTTTGTCATTGGCGTTCTGCTGTTTCATAATGATATGTATTTCTTTCTGTTTATGTTGGTGGGTTTTCACTGAGCTTCCTGGATCTGGATCTCACATTTCATGTCTTTAAATATTGCTTCTTTCCTATTCTTCAATCTTCTTTAGAAACTTGATAAGACATATATTATACTGTCTTAGTCTATCCCTCATGCCCATGATTTTGTCTCTGTGCTACATTCTGAATAATTTCTTCAAAATTGTATTCAAGTTTGTTTTCTGTCCTGCCTTTCCTATTTCACAAACATTTTTAAAAATTTAAAGTATTTCACCTTTTTATCTCTAGAAACTTGATTTTTTAAAAATTTACATTTTTCATCTCTAGAGGCTCTACTAAGTTAGTTTACAGATCTGTTTGAAATTTTTTTTATTACCCTTTTGTTCTATGGTCGTATTTTCTAACCTCTCTCTATAAATAAATATTAAACATATTTATTTTGTGTTCTGTTTCTCATAAGTCCATATCTGAAATCTTTATGGTCCATTATCTTGTTATTTCTGCTGGCTCTTACCCATGTTACCTTGTTTCCTTGTTTGATTGTGAATTGCTTTTCTTTTTTACTGTGAACTCATATTCCTTAGAACTTTGTCATTGGGAGTACTTTGAAAGCTAGATGAAAACTGTTCTTCCAGGGAGTATTTGGGTTTGTTTCTGCCAATTACCTAGGGACACTACTTAAATATATCCTTTGGATTCTAGTCTCTACTTCAGGTTTTTAAGACCAAAAGTTTCCATGAAAATGGGTTACAAACTAACCTGAGGGCTGATTTAGGGTGCAAATTCTCAGGACGGATTTCTTTTTCCTCCAGATAGCACCAAATTTAAAATGGCCATCAGGCTTAAAATTTGTTTGTCAGGCTCTTTTTCATGGTGAGTTTTCTTCTTGTTAATCCTCTTACTGTGTGTGTGTGTGAGACTCTTTGGACGTCATAGTTATAAATATGTAAGTTTAGACTTCTCATTTTCAGTGACTCTAGGTTTTATCTACTGTATCCTATTCCTTGAGTATTGTTATCAAAAGAGAAATCCAAGGTGGCCAGGGTTTGCACATGTTTTTAGGAAGAAACTTACCTTATGTGCCAGCTTGTTTCTTGGGATTTATGCTCTCACCTTAATTTAGTCAGGAAGTCATTTAGTAATTGTTTTTCTTACTCACCTTAATGTGAATTAGTTTACATGTATATTTATATATGTATTATTTACATCCTGAAAACTATTTGAAGTTAACTCTACCAAGAATAGAAAAATTATGATAGTTTTGAAGGAAGAGATTTTCAGAGGTAGATACATCTGAGAGGAATGTCACTGCTGGCATATTTTCAAGAACAAGAAGGTAACAATAGGTGGCTGTAACACTGAATGGGTGGAGAGAAAATAATGATATCACATTTTTCATCTTAGCCAGTATCCTGTTTAGATTGCCTGCTTTCCTTTTTAAAAGCAAAGGATGCTGTTGGAATTCTTATGGTATTTTCTCAGAAATCTTGAGAGAGAAGAATTTATAACAGAGGTATAAATCATGACTTCTAAAAAAGTTTTTGTTTCATACTTTTCTTTCTTGTACTAAAATGAATAATTTTACCCAAGTGACCAAGTTATACTTTACTATAACAAGTGTTTATATATCCCGTCTGATAAAAGAAAAGTCACAAGAAGCTACTTAATAATAAAATAGTAAATCTGTGGGTTTTGAGAAGAGCTAGATTTTTATTACCACCTATAAGATCTGCTCAGTTTGAAGTTGTTACGTGAGGTAGTGAATGAATGCCCCACTTGGGGATTTGGGGTTCTATTATTAGAGACTCATTGTTTCTTCATCTGCAGGAGACTGCTAGTCATTGCTGCCAGTTACTACCTAGGATCTGTGTAGGGATTAATGAGTCAGATAGAGGAAGCCAAATGGAAAGTCTGAAAGAGGCAATTTACCGAGTAAAGTGATTACCATTTCGTGTTAAATGTGCATTTCCAGGGAACCAGTCGTCAGAGAGTCTTCTGCAGTAACTTGAATGCAACTTTCCTTCCGGCTCTTTCAGAGGCCCAGAGAGTTCCACTCCGTTACAACTTTTGAGGCCACTATTCACACAAAAAAACTGAGGGTACATGAAAACACAATAGGGAACTGTATGACGATGATACGAAATTTACGTTTATTTAACTTAAGACTCTCTTGCCTTTCTTTTTTCCTTCACAAATAAGGATAAATCTAGCAAAACCACTGAGTATTGAGAGCATTGACTTTTTTTTTTTTTTAATTAGCAACATAAGACTTCTTGTGTTAGTGCTCACCTCTATTCCTTTCCCTATCCCACTCCTCCCACAAATCTCCTCCTCCCAACAAATAGTCTGTGAATCCTTTGCTTCATGTATAGTGAACATTTTTCAGAAACAACATGATTTCTACAAAACTTTTTACTTAGTTTTTGGCCATAAACGAATATCTAATCTATTTAGAAAAAAGATTGAACTTGCTTAGATATTGTCTCTTTACTTTTCGGTGGTTTATGGAAATTTGTGTTTTCTATTGATTTTTTATTTCAGGGGAGGAAAAAAAACAAAAATTTGAGTCCAAATTACTTTGGACTTTTTCTCAGAAAGCCTACATAATTTTCCATTAATCACTTACACAAAATATGAACAACTATTTCTGAGTTGGAAAGGAGTTACAGTAAGCATAAAACAGTCTCTTTTTTAGCAGACAGCTTTGCTTGGAGAAGCTATTAAGACTTTATTTACCAGGATTCTTTTGGCTGCAGATAGCTAAGCACTTGACTGAGAGTGACTTATATGAAGTACATACAAAGAGATGTTTAATTATTTCACGTAATCCTGTTTTTTAACCATAAAGAAGTCTGGAGACAGGAGGTTCCAGGATTCGTTCTTCAGTCAGATGATGTTTTCAGACCCTAGGCTATTTCAGTCCTTTCCTTCTGCAGTCTTCAGCATACTGATCTCTCCCCACATGGCTACAATATGCTGTACTAGCCTCAAACACTAAGTCCTCTTGGAGCGAAGTCCTTGGCAAGAAGTAAGGGAAAAGTAGAAAAAGGAGTTCTGCTCAGTTACTTTGATTTTATCAGGGAGGAAACACTTGCCCAGAGTCACCCAATTTTACACCTAATAGCTTAATGGGTCACATATGTGTCCCTAGACTAGTCAGTGATAATGGGGAATAAACTACAGTTTATTGGTTTACTCTAATTTTTATTGAGCTCCTGGGACTTGGCATATTACTACCCCTCAAAATTTTGAGGTTTGTTAACAGTTCAGGAGATGGGTGGACAGCCAAGACGATCTGCTAACATACGTACATAATGATATTAAACAGCCTTAATACATGATTATATTATGTATAATATATATGTATATGTATATTTATGTGGCCTTAATACATATATATACATATACATATATGTATATGTATATTTATGTGGCCTTAATACATGATTATATTAGGTATAATATATATGTATATGTATATTTATGTGGCATAAATAATTAAGACTAATTGTTTAAGAGAAGAAGGAAACAGTGTAGGCTGGAGACTATCCTTAAAGAAAGCTTTTCATAGGACTAGGAGTTTAAGCAGAACTGGGTGGCAGGAGAAAGCAGGTAATCTCATTTAAAGGAAAAAGGTATAAATAAAAGCATAGAAACAAGTATGTTGACTGTGTTTTCAGGGATCAGTAAGCTAATTTGGATGAAACAGGGTTTTTCTTCTGGAAAAGATGGGAAAGTCATAGAGGCTAGAGGACACTGAATTCCAGCTGACCATAGTTTTTGGAACTATGAAGATACTTTGAACAAGAGAGTCATGTGATGAAAATATTATTTTAGGATTGAAAATGCCAATTGAAAATCTATGCATCAGGGGATAAAATGGAAAACAATAAAAGATCTAAAGAAGTTCCATATCCGTAAAAGAAATAAAAATTAATTGAGGAATCACAGGAGTATCTATTTGTAAACAAAGCCAAGCACCATGCAGTGAAAGATCTCAGTTCTAAGAGTGAACTTGACAGAAGACGCTGATTCAGATTGAGGAGTCAGAGGAAGCTTCCTTGAGGAAGAGACAATTAAGCTATGATGTGAGAAAGGGCTCTGAGTTGACAAAATGGGTAGGTTTGAAAAATGGAGGAACTGAGAGGCTTTGTTTAAGAAAAAAAGCCTGCAGCAAAGCCTGGTAGAAAAAATAAAAGACCGATTTGGCTGATGGGCAGACAGCAAGAAGGATGGCATGAATTAAAAGTAATTATTCTCCTGAGATATAACACAAATTTTAAATAAAATAGAAACTGTATTTTCAAGTTAATTCTTTTTCAAAAAAAAAAAAAGGAAATTAGGACAATTGCACCATATCTTTTCTGTTTGTTTTCTAATTCTGTATTTATTCATAGGCTTTTATAAATAAATTTAGCCCTAGCTATTTTTTTAAATTAAATTCAGTTTTATTGAAATACATTCACACACCATACAATCATCCATGGTGCACAACCAGCCGCCCACAGCACCACCACACAGCCATGCACTCATTACCCCAATCCACCCCCGAACATCCTCCTTATACCAGAAAGAACCAGAAAAAGAACAAAAAACAACAGTAAAAAGAACACCCAAATCATCCCCCCCATCCCTGTCCCTATTTTTCTACTCATCCATCCACACACTGGACAAAGGGAGTGCAATCCACAAGGTCCCCACAACCACACCATCTCCCCCTGTAAGCCACACGGCCACACAGTTGTCCTCAAGAGTCCAGACCACTGGGTTGGAGCTTGACAGCCCCAGGCATCCACCCCCAGCCATTCCAATACACCAAAACCCAAAAGGTGTTATCTGTATAGTGCACAAGAATGTCCACCAGAGTGACCTCTCGACTCCATTTGAAATCTCTCTGCCCCTGAATCTTTATTTCACTTCATTTTGCATCTCCCTTTTGGTCAAGAAGATATTCTTAATCCCATGATGCTGGGTCCAGATTCATCCCTGGGGGTCACATTCTGCATTGCCAGGGAGATTTACACTCCTGGGAGTCAGGTCCCACACAGGGGGAAGGCACTGAGATCACCTGCCGAGGTGGCTTAGTTAGAGAGAGAGAGACAGCAAGCCACATCTGAGCAACAAAGAGGCACTCGGGAAACTCCTAGGTAAAATTATATGCAAGTTCAGCCTCTCCTTTGCAGTAACGTAGCTCTAGCTATTTTTATTGGATAAAGTAGGTGTATCAGTCAGAGTCCAGTAAAGAAAAACAGAAAACACACTCATTTTAACAAAGAAAATTTAGTATAGAGCTGTGTTTAAACCAATGTTGGATGATTGAAAAGGTGAAATGGGGCACTGTTGCCTGAGGAGTAATAACCATAAGAAGGGAGGAACAACACAAAGGGTGAATGAAACAACAGGGTTGCAGGGGGGCAAAAAATCAGGAAATTAGAACCAATTATTTCTGGAAACAACTCCAACCTATAGGGTAAAGAAATATTGCTGAGGTGACACAGTAACAGGAAGCAAACAGAAAGAAGCAAGTTTCTTCTCCTCTTTCTGCCTTCAAGTCTCCCTCTGGTGCTGTTTAGCATTAAAGGGCCAAGATGGAAGGGTGCATTTAGAGCTGAGAGAATAGCTTAAGCAACAGTGTCAACTTCTTTGCCTCTTCAGCATTCATGTCTTCCCTTTGGCTACTCAGCATCCAAAGACCCTCTACCCTGCAATTCCCATAGCAACTTCATGCTTTCACGTGACTATCTGCCTGTTCTGGTTTGCTAATGCTGCCGTTTGCAAACACCAGAGATTGGGTTCTAGTTTGCTAATGCTGCCGGAATGCAAAACACCAGAGATGGATTGGTTTTTATAAAAGGGGGGTTATTTGGTTACACAGTCACAGTCTTAAGCCCATAAAGTGTCCAAGGAAACGCTTCAACAATTGGGTATCTTCACTGGAGGATGGGCAATGGTGTCCGGAAAACCTCTGTTAGCTGGGGAGGCACGTGGCTGCCGTCTGCTCCAAAGTACTGGGTTCAAAATGGCTTTCTCCCAGGACGTTCCTCCCTAGGCTGAAGTTCCTCAAAAATGTTACTCTTAGTTGCTCTTGAGGTGTTTGTCCTCTCTTAGCTTCTCCAGAGAAAAAGTCTGCTTTCAATGGCCATCTTCAAATTGTCTCTCATCTGTAGCTACTCTCTCAGCTTCTGTGCATTTTTCAAAGTCTCCCTCTTGGCTGTATCTCCTCTTTAAAATGTCACTCTCAGTTGCTTTTCAAAATGTCACTCACACATGCACTGAGTTCCTTCTGTTTGTCAGCTCATTTATATTGCTCCAGTGATTTAATTTAGACCCACCCTGAATGGGTGGGGTAACACCTCCATGGAAATTATCCAGAGTCATCACCCACAGTTGGGTGGGGTGCAGCTCTACAGAAACACTCAAAGAATTACAATCTAATCAACACTGACATGTCTGCCCACACAAGATTACATCAAAGAAAATGGCATTTTGAGGGACATAATACATTCAAACCAGCACAGACGGATTGGCTTTTCCAGTCTTAAGGCCATGAAGTGACCAAGGTAAGGCATCAGCATTGAGGTACCTTCACTGGAGAAAGACCATTGGTATGTAGAAAACCTCTGTTAGCTGGGAAGGCATGTGGCTGGCATCTGCTTGCTCCCAGGTTGCGTTTCAAAATGGCATTCTCCAGAATGTTTCTGTATCAGCTTCTTGGAGCAAACTCTAGGCTAGTACCTCCAAAGCATCAGAAAAACTCTGCTTTCAACGACTGTCTTCAAAATGTCTCTGTTAAGTTGCAGCTCCTCTGAAGTCCTTCTGTTTCTGAGCTTTTATAGGGCTCCAGTAGCTAAATCAAGACCCAAGATGAATGGGCAGGGCCACACCTCCATGGAAAGAATCCTATCAATAGGTCACACCCTAATCAAAGGTGTTACTAGTCACATCTCCATGGAAACAATCAAAACGTTCCAATCTAATCAACACTAATGCGTCTGCCCCCACAAGATTGCATTAAAGAATATGGCTTTTCCTGGGGGACATAATATATACAAACCAGCACACACCCATACAAAGGAAGATACACTTACCCTTTTCCCCAAAAGTGTAGACACCAAGTGCTAATATGAATTGTATCATCACTGAGACACAGTAACAAGTTCCTTCACTAGGCAATGTTAAATTCTTCTCAAGCCATTGTCAGTCCCATCTAAATATTATTTAATCTAACAACTACATTATAAAGTTATTCTAAATCATAAAGCTATTCCACCAACCATCCTTATATAAAATAATAATGGGAAAGAAAGACAGAGGGTATGTGTCTTAGTTTTCTAGGACTGCCATAACAAAGTGTCACAAACTGCATGACTTAAAACAACAGAAATCTATTGTTTCACAGTTCTGGGGGCTGGCTGTCCAAAATCAAGGTACTGGCATGGCCAGGCTCTGAAGTATGTAGGGACGAATCTGTGCTCTACCTCTCCCTGCTTCTGGTGGTGACTTGCCGGCAATCCATCACGTTCTCTGCTTCAGTCATTACATGGTATTCTCTCCTCTCCATGTTCAATTCTCCCCTTCTTGTAAGGACACCAAGTCATATTGGATCAGGGCTCTTCTTAACCCAGTATGGCCTCATCTTAACTAATAACAACTTCTAAGGCATTTAGAAATAACATCATATTCAAATAACATCATATTCACAGGACCAATGGTTAGAACTTGAACATATCTTTTTGGAGGATACAATCTAACCCCTAAGAGAGGGAAAAGTGATAATTTGATATCTTGTAACTTTTGAATCAGAAGTTATTTTATTTTTCTAAAATGTGTAATTCTAGGTAGATCTGGGGAAAGAGGAATTAGGGTACAGATTTTTATTATAGTTGTTGCTCTTGTGATTCAATATCCCCAAATCCTCATGTCATTTAATATCATATCTTTTAAAAATAATTCTCATTTGCCAGTTGGAAGAGGTTCCAGTGTCCAAAGATGGAACAATTTGAGCAGCAAAATAAAGTCACATTAGATTATAACTCAAAGTATAAAGTATATATCTGTGAGGCCATATTATATACAAAAATAATTGAATAAATACATAAGTGAGGAAGAACAGGCAAATCTCCCTTTCAGAAAAATTCCAAATAATTTATGTAGACATTTTGCTCTCAGGAAGGTAGAGTGTAACTCCTTCCTCCTTAAGTCTGGGCTGCACACTGACTTCCTTCCAAAGAGTATATTATGGAAAGAGGAGAAAAAGACCAACGTTACCGGGGAGAAACTGGCAAACACTATCTCTGTCAGGTAATCAAGGGTAATATCAACAGTGATAAATCAATATGATGTAACCTTAATATTATGATGTGATGAAAGTGGTAAATTACCTCTGTGGTGCTTCTCCCCAAAAGCCATAACCCCAGTATAATAATGAAAAAAATACATCAGACAGATCCCAATTGAGTAACATTTTCAAAATACCTGAATTGTGCTCCTCAAAACAATCAAAGTAATCAAAAACAAGGAAGTCTTGTTAAGAAACTGTCACAACCAAGAGGAGTCTAAAGAAATATATATGTATGTAATATGGGATCCTGGATGGGATACTGGAACAGGACATTAGAGAAAAACTAAAGTAAACTGAATAAACTAAAATATACTAAGAAAATTGGACTTTAGTTAATAATGTACCAATATGGGTTCATTAATTTTAGCAAATGTTCTATACTAATATAAGATGTTAATAATAGGGGAAATGGTTGTGGAGTGTATGGGAACTCTCTGTACTATTGTCACAATTTTTCTGAAAACCTAAGTCAGTTCTAAAATGAAAAAGTTTATTTAAAAAAAAAATCCCCATTTGTAAATGTTCCAGTTTGTTAATGCTGCCATTTTGCAAAATGCCAGAAATGGATTGGCCTTTATAAAGGAGATTTATTAGGTTACAAATTTACAGCTCTAAGGCCATAAAATTTTCCAAACTAAGGGACCAACACAAGGATACCTTCACTGAAGAAAGGCTGATGGCATCCAGAACACCTCTGTCAGCTGGGAAGGCACGTGGCCAGTGCCTGCTGGTCCTTTGCTCCTGGGTTCTGGTTTCAAAATGGCTTTATCAAAAATGTCCCTGGGCTTCTATCTCTCTTAGCTTGTTCTCCCAAGAAAAACTCTGGTTTATGTATCTTAGCTACTCTCCAAAATGTCTCTCTCTTAACTTCTCTTAATTCCTTATTTCCATGAGCTCTCTTAAAGTACTTCAGTGATCTAATTAAGGCCCACACAGAATGTGCGGGGTTACATCTCCATAGGAATAATTTAATTAAAGGTCTTACCCACAGTAGGGTGAGTTACATCTCCATGGAAACACTCAATCAAAAGTTTCCACCCAAGAAAATTGGGTTAAAAGATCATGGCTCTTCTGGGGTCCATAAAAGTTTCAAACTGGCACAGGAAGACATACTCTAAAATGCAATTTTAATTTATTTAATTATGATTCATCATAATGTTTAATTTTTAAAAGTGAGTAAGATAGTAGTGTCTTGGACTTGTCTGTGTGTAGTACATTGAGAATTGTTATTGATTGCTTTATGGGTGTTGGGGAGATGCTGCCAAAGGTATGTGTGTGCAAGTTGTGTTCCCACATATTCACTGACCATGGTTTTGTGTTTGTTGTTTTACATTTTAAGAGTCATAAGGACCCTACAGGAACCTCAAAACAATAACAGAATAATAAAACAACAGAGATGGCCCTAGGCTGAATATAAGATCCATGTTTGGCTCTGGTGATTGCCCTTCCACCTCTCTTTTCAGTGCCCCCAGCCCTCCTAGAAGCAGTCTCTTTCCTCCTGGTAGAAGTCCAGAACAATAACTGCAAGAGCCCCTACCTCTAACTTCTCTCTCCGTCAAGACAGACACCTAAAGAGATGTCAGCTCACAACAGAACAGGTATCAGGGCCACCAGCAAATAACTCACACATGCTTTGATGGAAAGACATTTTACTCACTTAGCAAAGAGACAGAGCAAGATCATCTTCCCTTTTGGGCTTATGTTCTACATAGCCAGTGGGTCGCAATCCTTGGGCAGGTAGAGGTTCTATGCACAGCACCCTCCCTTGTGTTCATGTGCTGTCATAGTGGAGGAACCCTGCTCCTTCTGTGCCAGGGACAGACAGACCACCAGGTTGTGCACTAAATGGTGTAAAATATGCCCACCAGAGTCAGACTGTTTCCAGTGAATGTTTGCCCATATGCTCGGGATAATAGGGGAAGGAATGTAGGAGCACTCCCCTTATCTACTAGGGGAATGTGTTTTCCCTCCAGGCTGACACACCTGGTCCTGAACACAGGATGTATTTGTGGATTCCAGGAAAAGGCAGCGGACTGTAGTGGGACTGCCCCCAACCACAGTCCCACCTAAGCACAGCCTCTTTATCCAGTGCTTCCTTTTCCAAATCATCCTGCCTCTTCTACAGCCTATTTTAAACTCAAAATTTTGATTTCATCAGTAACCAGCTTTACTTATACTTGAGGAAAGAGCAAAATAAGTCATACAATTTATTTCAGCTGCTGGCTTGCATTTTTTAAATCTGTTGCTGTGGTATTTGTGTTTCCTGTTATTTTGAATAAAGCTGTTAAGGGGGGTTCAGGCTCAACTCTGGAGAGACATGAATTCATTAATAAACTGGTCCTTATTATTTATGAAATAATATTCATTCGCTCAGTCATTCAACTATTCAAAAAATATTTATTGTGTGCCTACTATATCCCAGTCACTATTTGGTACTAGTTGTAAAATGGTGAACAAAATAGACAAGTTTCCAGTATTCCTATAGCTTTTGGTAGTAGATAATAGAAAATGAGCACATAAACATAATTTGAAGATATTGAAAGGTTTTTGAGGTAATGATAATAATAATATGATTATATCTTTCTTTTGGGTTGATTACCCTGAGAATATGCAAAAGCATTAGAAAATAGAAGAAATTGACATTAGTCGAGTGCTTTAGGGATTATATACATTATTCCACATAGATTTTAAAGCATTTTGCAAATCAGAAAATTGGGATTCAAAATAACTAGGTGATTTTGTCCATGTAAGATACACATTAGATGGCCTGTTTGGAAACTGGAAGTCAAGTTTTCTAATTCACAATATCATGTTTTCCTTTATCTGATGCTGTCTTTTAGATGCTTCATCATTATTTACATATCAATTCAGTTAGGCATTTAGGTCATGGGAGGATTTATCAAGAGTGTTTTTCTTCAGGCAACAGTCTACATTGATGAGATGGTTTATGTCCATTTTCATGATAAGAAGAATGGCCTTCTAGTACTGCTCTTTCATTTGTCTTCTCTTCTTCCTTTCTTAAACACCAAAACATCTTAACTCCACTAATAAAAACACTACTCCAAGCAAGAATGGTAATATTACATTATGTTGTCCAGATGTCAACTTATCTCATAGAAATTCTGCCGCCAACAGAGTCATCCTACTTAGAGATCTCGAGTAGTTTTCTTCTCCCCCTTCTCTCTTTTTCTCTCTCTCTTTTTCCTTTTCCTTTTCAATCCAACTCCTATTACATTGTTTAAAGTAAGGCTTCCCAAACTTTTTGCTAGGATGCACCATTTTGTATTTTTTCCATCCTATGAAGAGTTGGGACAAAGGTCAGCTTACAGCATCAGGAATTTAAGAAATGAGTTGTTCTCTTTCTCTTATTGAAATAAGGCCCCTTTAATTTTCCTCCTATCACTCTGCTACCTTGTTCTGAAGTGTTTTCTAATTTATAGGGTACCAAGGCATGGGGTAGAAGTGAAAAACTAATTTAACTGCCGTGTCTCCAGGTCTTGGAGTTTCAACATTGACTTGATCAGGAGTTGGGCTAAGACTGGGACTTTTCTCTCAAGATGGAACCAGAACCTAAGATTTGTTCTGCTCTCCCTGGGGAAAACTGCAACTAATACTAGTGTTAGAAAAACCAGCCCTAATTGATTACATTTTCTTCCACATATATTTTTATGGTATAAATTTTATTCCTTTATCTTTTTTAGGGCTTAAGCTATTGATGCTTAAAATCTAATCCTAAATTCCAAGGAAGTGCTACAATGGGTTCTTTGAGTTTGATGAAATATTGGGAAAGAAACATTACTTAGGGGCAGAAAGGTGTTATGTTTAAGATGCTAGATTCTGGAGCCACTCTGCTTGGGTCATATTCTAGCTCTTTGGCTCACTATTTGTCAGGGTCCTTGACTCACTAGCATGTCCTTAGGGAAGCTACTTAAACACACTGAATCAAAGGTAATTCATTTGTATTCCCATTTCATAGAATTGTTGGAAGAATTAAATAATAGTTTTAAAAGTGCTTAGAATAGTGCCTGGTCCACAGTAATCAATAAAATATTAGACATCATTTCATTAAAATATTATCTTGATATAGGAAGAAGAATGTTCCTGTCATGCTTCTTTTTACAAGGAGGAACATTTTCTCAAAAGCCTCCAATAGACTTCTCTCATATGTTATGGCCAGAATTAAGTCATATACATGTATTCCTCAACAACAAATGAGTTAAATAAAATTTCTCTGATTGACTTAGACTACTCAAGATTTACCCCTCAGATTTTGGAAAGCAGTAAAAAGGGGAGAGGCAATGGCTATCCATAAGGCAATCAGTGTGTGCCTTAAATCAGGATTTGAACCAGGCGGTCTGAGTAAATGGAGTTGTTATTACATGTTTTCCCCCCAGCCTTGGTTTGGCGATAGTGCCAGATGAAAACTCTTTGTAGATGTTTTAAATTAGGATCATGCTTATTCATCTTCATATTTCACACTGAACCCTCTTGAAACTGAATGATACAATTCTGTATTTCTGTGATCTTCACATCCTGGTATTTGAAAATGTGCAGCTGGTTACATGTTATGCATCAAGTGGATACTTGAGAAATAATATCTGATGATATACAGCGATGCATGTACTTTTGCTGGAAGGATAGTAAATGTTCTGGATGACGTTACCTTTTTATTTTAAAGGTAATTGTTTTCAGGTTTATATACAATATTTTTAAGCCTTAAATTTGGCAAAATATATACCTTTAAAATGTATTTTTAAATTAGAAATGTTAATATACCTTCTCAAAATTGGATATTTACTTAAGTAGCTAAAAATGAAGACATATTATTTTTGTTTAAATGCATAATCATTACAATTTTCCACTATATTTTGATTCCAATGCATTTTGTCTTTGACTTCTGAATTGAGGAAAGGCTTGTATTTACATATGTCAGATTTTATTTGCAATATTACAGAGAGAATAACATTCATTCACTGTCGAGTCTCACATAGCTTACAAACTTGTCAATCTGAAAGAAAATAAGCCGTTCTTGATGATACCTTTTACACAATAGATACTGAGCCTTTCTACTCCCTGAACCTCCAGGCTGTATATTATAAGCATACTTTTAGGTAGCTCTTTTCACTGTCATTGTAATTTATATTACACTCAATATAGACATCTTAAGTTGTATTTTGTTTGATTTTTACAAGAGCATGGGTATGTCTTATATTATTTTAAAGGCATTATTAATCTGTAATTTCTTCTGTAATAGAAAATTAGAAGAAAAACTGGAAAAAAGTCACCAACTACCAAAAAAATACTGATGTATACAACAAAGCATAGTGTTTAACCAAAAGTACAGTAAATAGGGTAGTCAATAAGGAAAGGTGTCTTCAATTTGAAAGCACCCACTTTTCTTCTTAAAGTGGAATTTATACTTCTGAAATGATAATTATAATTTTTAAAGCCTCTTGCTTCATTTTGTTGTCTGTCCTTCCCAGAGAGCTTCCTTCATAAAGCAGGATAACTAACCAGGGGTGCAATCTCTAAAGGAGTGAAGTAGATAAAATCCTCTTTGCACCTGCAGTGGGAAAGCACATGCAGATTGACAGGAAGGAAACAAAACAAGTGCGGTGAAACTTGATAGTGACATTTGGGCCCGTCATCTTTTCAATTAAAGTTATTCCCAGTTTCAAATATTATTGTAAGAAATCATTAGGATTGGAGTCAATTTAATTAGTTATTATTTTTGAAATGCTTTCACGAGAATTACTATTACAATTAGACTGTAGACTCAGAATCACTTTTAAATACGTTTTTGGAAACTCAGGCATTCCCTAACATATCATCTCTAACACCCATGATATTCTGAGATTTGATCATTACAGTTTGACATATATTTCCCTCATTAAAACTAATCCTTCATTAAAACTAATCCCTCAAGATTAGTTCTTAGCTTTGATTCAAGAGTAAGTGTATGGGTGGGTGTGTGTGTGCGCGTGGGGGCGGGGGGAAGCCATTAGGGATAGAGTTACTAAGAAGGACAAAAGGATTCAAACTGCCCCAAGCTAAAACTTTTGAACTAAAACCCAGTGTTATCGCACTAAAATGGTTATAACATCACCGACATGGTCAAAGGCTAATACTAGAAGTCATAGCTTTTTTGTCTGCTTTGTGTATTTGTTTGTTTTGTAATTGTTAAGTGGGTAATTTGGCTTTTGTAGTATGTTCATGCATTTTTTTTTTAATTAGAATTTTTGACTCTACCTAGAACTTTAAAGAAAATGCTTACCAAAGTTTCTTCTGGTAACCATAGAAGCAACAACTATAATATCTGGATAGAAAAAATTGCATTCTTATGCAAATAATGTAATCGAATGGTAAATTCACCCATGGTTATGGGATCAGTATTCCCTCTCTTGAGTATGTACTTTGCAACTTGAGGGCTACTGAGTTGCAATTTATTACAATTTATTGTGAATATTTCTTCTATTAGCCTATATTACATAAAACCACATTTTCTTTGGACCGGAGGGAGAATTGAAGTTTTAATGCTAAATTAAGATTTTCAGGTCATTGGTTTATCTGTTAGTGCTCTAAGGAGAAAATCCCAATTCACTTAAAGAAAAATCCTTTGAGTGCACTTTGTTTACTCAAGTGCTCTACCTAGAAAATTTTCCTTGAACAGTTAAATTCCTTCCTTCCGTTTGAGTTCTATTTTTCGTTATTCAACTTGACCTGAACTTGCTAAAATCACCAATGATCTCCAGTATTAACAAATTCAATGAATATTTTTTCAGTCTTCCACTTGACTTCTTATCATCATTTGAAACTTTTACAACCCTTTTCATCTTGAAAAAATCTCCTGCCTTGACTCTCCTGACTCTACATTCTGCCTCTCCAATTGCTCCTTCTAAGTCTCTTTTCTGTTTCATTGACCTATTCTTCTTTAATTTAACATTTATACAGTAATGTATATACAACACAAAATTTCCCATTTTAACCACTTTCAAGCATACAATTCATTGGCATTAATTACATTCACAATATTGTGCTACTGTCACCACCATCCTTTACCAAAATTTTCCATCACCCAAAATATAAACTCTATACCCATTAAGCATTAACTCCCCATTCCTGACTCCCTAGTCTCTGGTGACCTGTGATCTGCATTCTGTCTCTAATAATTTGCTTATTCTTAGGCATTTAATATCAGTGATTTATAATATGTGCACTTTTGTAACTGACTTATTCTACTCGATGTCTTCAAGTTTCATCCATGTTGTAGCATATATCTGAACTTTGTTTTCCTTGTGTGTTTGATTATTTATTTTTACAACTGAATAATATTCAAATGTGTCATCTGTTGATGTACACTTGACGTGCTTCCACCTTTTTTGCTATTGTGAATAATGCTGCCATGAACACCAGTGTGCAAATATCAGTTCTAGTCTTTGATTTTATTTCTTTCGGATATATACCTAGAAGTTGGATTGCTGGGTCATATAGTAATTCTATATTTAATTTTCTGAGGAACTGCCAAATTGTTTTCCACAGTGGCTGTACCATTTTATAATCCCACCAACAATGTGTAAGGGTTTCCAATTTCTGTGCATCCTTGCTGAGAGTTGTTAATTTTATTTGTATCTCTTTTTTAGTAATGGTCATATCAGTGAGTGTAAAGTGATACCACATTCTGCTTTTGATTTGCATTTCCCTGATGATCAGTGGTGTTCAGCATCTTTCCATGTGCTTATTGGCCATCTCTACAACTTCTTTGGAAAAATGTCTATTGAAGTCCTTTCCCATTTTTAAATTATGTTGTCCTTTTGTTGTATAAAGTAGTAGTTCTTTATATATTCTGGATATTAAATCCTTATCAGACATACGGTTTGCAACTATGTTCTATCATTCTATAGGTTGTCTTTTTACTTTCTTGAGAGTGTACTTTGGTGTACAAATTTTTTAATTTTGATGAATGCTTTGACTTATTTATTTATATATTGTTTTGTTTTTGGTGTCTTATCTAAGAAATTATTTCTAAATCCCAGGCATGAAAATTTTTCCCTAAATTTTATTTAGTTTTAGCTCTTACAGTTTAGGTCCTTGATTCATTTTGAGTTAATTTTTATATAAGATGTGAGGTAGAGATCCAAATTCATTCTTTTGCATGTGGCATCGAGTTCTCCCTGCATCATTTGTTGAATAAATTATTCTTTCCATTTGAGTGGAAGTGGCACCCTTGTCAAAAATCAATTGACCATAATTGTGAGGTTTTATTTCTGAATCCTCAATTTAGTTCCTTTGGTCTTATGTGTCAGTCCTTGTATCAGTATCATGGTGTTTTGATTACTGTATCTTTGTAGTAGGTTTTAAAATTGGGAAATGTGAGACCTCCAACTTTGTTCTTATTTTTCAAGATTGTTTTGTCTATTCAGGATCCCTTGTGATTCCATGTGGACTTGAGCATTGATGTTTCTCTGTTTGTAAAAGTTCTGCCTAGAGTTTGATAGGTATTGCATTGGATCTGTATATCACTTGGGGTAGTAATAGTAATAATATCTTAATATTAAGTCTTCAAAACTATGAATACGGAATGTCTTGCCATTTATTTAGGTCTTCCTTCATTTCTTTGCTGTGGTTTGTACTTTTCAGTGTATAAGTCCTTTACTTACTGGTTAAATTTATTCCTAAATATTATGGTCTTTCAGATGCTGTTGTAAATGGAATCATTTTCTCAAATTCTATTTTCAGAACGTTAATTCTTTGTGTATAGATACAACCATTTTCATGTGAAAATGTTATAGCCTCCAACTTTGCTGAATTGTTTATTAGCTCTATTAGTTTTCTTTGAGATGTTCTATATGAAGGATTATGTTGTCTTTGACTAGAGATAGTTTTGCTTCTTCTTTTCCAATTTGCATGCCTGTTACTTCTTATTCTTGCTCTGGCTAGAACTTCCAGTAAAATATTAATAGCAGGAAATCAGTGGAATAGGAAGCTCAAGGACCCACTCCCCCTCTGATAACAGCTAGTGGACAGGCCGAAACTGACTGAAACAACTGTTCAGGGACACTGGAGGCCAGGGGTCACTGAAAAGCACCCAGAGAAGAGCGGGACAAAGAGACTGAGAAACTGCGATAAAAACCTTTGAGTAACACACTACACAGCAGCCATCAGTGCCCATCCCTCACTCTGAAGGTGAATGCCCTTGAGTCCAGTCAGTCCCTGGATGGTTGCTATGGATAGAGAGGGACTTGGAAAGCCTCCATCCAAACAAAGGGTTGTGTACAGCTGAGTACTGATAATGGCTTTGATTGGCAAATTTATATCCCTGGGTCCCAGCTCTGAAAAGCTATTTTAGCCAGCCCTGGACAGGGACCACCACAGTCATTGTTTCAACCATGCCTTTGAAAAGAGTAAAAGTGGTTGAAGTTTAAAGATATAGTCTCCTGAGGGCTTCAGGGAACAATTTTCTGAAGAGCAGGATCTGCTGGGCAGTCCAGGAAAGTGCAGCTTCAGGGATCCATTAAAAAAGCTTTTTGGCATCTTTTCTAACCCTCTTCCCAGGGCCCTTTGGAATGAGTCTGCAACCCCTTCACGGGTACCTGGCCTTGTTCGGGCTGGGAAATACTGACTTGGGAAAGTCCTCTCCCTCAGGCAAAAGCAGCTTGAGGCAATGAAAGGAGAGTAAAAATAATTTTAGTGGCAAAACAAAAACAAACAGAAGAGATCAAGATTCCCAGAGAAGGAAGAGAGGACAGGCAGCTTTCTCCTAGAGATGAAACAATTGCACAAATATTGCAGTCTTAACAATTGCACATATACCCAGGGCAAGAATCAGATGAAGAAAAGTTGAATCAATCTGATCAGTTACATATGGGCAATTCTAACAGTCTAGAATAAGTTGAACCAAGTGTCAAAGAAGAGCCTTAACACAAAGCAAATCAACAATAAAACCCAAGGCAAGGGAGAGACACTGGAATTCAGAGAAAACTCATCAAGAAAATCAGATGCTTAAACATGAGCAACAAATTACAAGCCATACTAAGAAACAGGAAGATATAGCCCAGTCAAAGGAACTAATTAAAACATCGAAGGAGACACAAAAATTGAAAACACCAATCAAAGATGTTCAAACAAATATTCTAAATCAATTCAAGGAGATGAAGGAAAATATGGCTAAAAAGATAAAGATATAAAGAAGATAATCTGTGAGCATAAAGAAGAATTTGAAAGTATGAAAAGAAACATAAAAGAACTTATGAGAATGAAAGGTACAATAGAGGAGATTAAAAATACACTGGAGGCATACCAGAACAGAACTGAACTGACAGAGAAAGAATCAGTGACCTAGAAGATAGAACCATAGAAGTCTTATAGACAGAAGAAAAGATAGAGAAAAGCATGGAAAAAAAATTGATCAGGGTGTCAGGAAATGGAATGACAGCATAAAGAACATAAACATATGCATGATAGGTCCCAGAAGGTTAAGAGAAGGGAAAAGGGGAAGAAAGAATATTGAACAAATAATGGCTGAAAATTCCCCAACTCTTAAGAAAGACATAAATATCCATGGCCAAAAAGTGCAACATACTCCAAACAGAAGAATTCCTAATAGATTTATGTGTCTCCTACCCTGAGACACACAATAATCAGAATGTCAAATGCCAAAGCTAAAGAGGGATTCCTGAAAGCAGAAAGAGAAAAGTAATGAATCACAAAAGGGAACTACAATAAGATTAAGTGCTGAATTTTCATCAGAAACTATGGAAGCAAGAAGGTAGGATATATTAAAGGTACTGAAAGAGAAAAACTTCCAGCCAAGAATTCTTTATCCAGCAAAACTGTCCTTCAAAAATGAGGGGAAGTTGAAAATATTCACAAATATTCACATCAACTGATGAATGGATAAACAAATTGTGGTATATACGTATGATGGAATATTATTCACCTGTAAGGAAGAATGAAGTCCTGATGCATGTGACAATATGGATGAACCTTGAGGAGATTATGTTGAGAGAAATAAGTCAGATACAAAAGGACAAATATTGCATGATCTCACTAATGTGAACTAATTATAATAAGCAGACTCATAGAGTTAGAATCTAGAATATAGATTTCCAGGAGATAAAATGGGGGTATAAAATGGTGTACTGATATCTAATTTCCATAGAATTTCTAATTAGGTTGGTTGTAAATGTTTGGAAATGGATAGTCATAATGGTAGCACATTATGATGATGTAATTAATAGTGCTGAATTATGTGTGTGAATGAAATTGAATATTGCTAGAAAGAAAGCAAGAAGATAAAACAAGGGACTAGATAACACAATGAAACCTGTTATGGACAAGGACTATGGTTAATAGTATAAATATAAGAATGTTTTTATGAGCTATAACAGATGTAATACTATTATAAATTGTTAATAATAGAGTGGTATAAGGGAAAAATACACCTATGCAAACCAAGGACTATAGTTTACAGCAATATTTTAATATTCTTTCATTAATTGTAGCAAAGGTATGACACCAATGCAAAGTGTCAACAATAAGGGGGTATATGAGAATGTTGTATTTATTTACCTGACTTTTATGTAAACCTAAAACTTCTCTAATTAAAAAAATAGCAGCAATAGGCTATAGGCTTTTCTTTTATACCCTATATCATACTGGGGAAGTCTCTTGTATTCCTATTTTACTGAGTGCTTTTATCATAAAAGTGTGTTTGTGTTGTCCATTGAAATGATCATGTAATTTTTCCCCTTTACTTATTTAATGTGGTATATTACATTGATTTTCATACTTTGAACCGCACTTTGCATTCCTGGGATAAAGCCCACTAGATCATGATGTATAGTCCATTTAATATGTTGTTGGATTTGATTTGTTAGTATTCTGTTGAGGATTTTTGCATCCCATTCATAAGGGAAATTGGTATGTAGTTTTCTTTTCTTGTGATTTTATTGAACTTTGCTAACAGAGTATTGCTAGTCTCTTAGAACGAGTTAGAAAGACTATTCCCCTGTTCAGTTTTTTGTAAGAGTTTGAGAAGTATTGTTATTAATTCTTTGAATGTTTGATAGAATTGAACAGTGAAGCCATATGGTCCTGGAATTTTCATGGTTTTCATGGTTTTTGTGTACTGTTTAGGTTATAGGTGTGTCCAGCTCTTCTAATTCTTCTTGAATAGGTTGTATGTTTCTAGGAGCTTGTCCATTTCTTTTAGATTGTCTAATTTGTTGGTGTACAGTTGTTCAAAATATTCTCTTATTATCCTTATAATTTCTTCAAGATCAGTGTCTTCAAAATCAGTAACAATATTCCCAATTTTATTTCTGATTTTATTTGTGCCTTCTCTCTTTTTTTCTTTGTCAATCTAGCTAAAGGTTTGTCAATTTCATTTTTCTTTTCAAAGAACTAAGCTTTGGTTTGGTTGACTCCCTCATTTTTTTTTTCTGTTCTCTCTTTTGCTCTGTGCTAATCTTTATTGTTTCCTTCATTCTCCTAAATTTAGGCTTAGTTTGCTCTTCTTTTTCTAGTTCATCAAAATGTGAGGTTTGGTTATTGACTTGAGATCTGAACTTTCTTTTTCTTTAGTGTAGGTATTTACAGCTATAAATATTCCTCTGAGCACTGCCTTTACAGCATCTCACAAATTTTGGTATGTTGTGTTTTTTCTTTTTCATTTGTCTCTAAGAATTTCTTGATTTCCCTTAGATTTCTTTTTTGGTTGTTTGAGTACCTTTCTAAATTTGCACGTATTTGTGCACTTTCCAGTTTTTCATCTGTTATTGATACCTACTTTGATTCTACTGTGGTTGGAGAAGATTCTTTGTATGATTTCAATCTTTATTATATTTATTTGAACTAATTTTGTAACATGATATATGGTCTATTCTGGAGAATGATCCTTGAACACTAGAGAAAGATGTTTCTGTTCTTGGGTGGAATTTTCTATATATGTTTGCTAGTTCTAATTGATTTATATGTAGTATTGTACACATCTTCTGTTTCCTTATTGAGCTTAAGTGTGTATGTTCTATTCAATATTGAATGTGGTGTATTAAAGTCTTCAATTATTGTTGCGGAACTATCTGTTTCTCCTTTCAGTTCTGTCAATGTTTGCTTCATTTTTGAAGCTCTTCTACCAGAAGTGTAATTGTTTATAGTTGTTATGTATGTTCTTGGTAGATTGACCCTTCTAAAAACTATTTTGCTTCCTTCTTTGTCTCTTGTAACAACTTTTTACTTAAAGTCTTCCCCCCCCGCCCCCGATATTAGTACAACCACTCCAGTTCTCCTTTGGTTACTATTTGCATGGAATGTTACTTTTAGCTATTCACTTTCCACCTATTGGTATCTTTGAGTCTAAAGTGAGTCTATTATAACAATATATAGTTGGGTCATGGTTTTCTTAAAGTCCTTTCTGCTAATCTTTGCCTTTTGATTGGAGAATTCAGTCCATTAACATTTATGGTAATTTCCAATAAGGCATGACTTAATCAGTCATTTTGCATTTATTTTGTGTATGTCTATTTTGTCCTTCGTTACCTCTATTGCTACCTTGCTTTGTGCATAGTTGAACTTTTGTAGTCAATTGGATCCCCTTCTCATTTCCTTTTCTGCATATTTTTTATATCTATATTCTTTGTGGTTGCCATGGGGTTTACATTTAACATCCTAAATCTAGAAAAATCTAGGCTGAATTGATACCCAGTTATCTTCAATAGAATATAGTCTCTGTTCTTATACTCCATCTTCCTCCCTTTGAGTTGTTTTAGTCACAGATTGCATCGTTATATTTTGTGTGCCCTGTAACATAGAAATATGATTTTTTTATACATTTGTATTTTAGATGATGTAATAAATGAAAAGTAGTGTCACATACTAAGCATAGAATAATACTGACATTTATATGTAAACATACTTTTACCTTTATCTTGGATCTTTATTTTTTCACATGGTTTCAACTTACTGTCTAGCGTTCTTTCCTTTTATCCTGAAGGACGCCTTTTAGCTTTCAGGGAAGATATAGTGATAAACAAATTCCTTTAGCTTTTGTTTATCTGGAAATGTCTTGATTTCTTTCTCACTTTTGAATAACAGTTTTGCCAGGTATAGAACAGAATTCTTGTTTGAGATATATATATATTTCATTTCAGCATTTTAAATATGTCATCCCAGTGCTTTCTGGTCTGTATGTGTTCTAACCAAAGATTGATACTTAATCCTATTGAGGATCCTTTGTATGTGATGAGTCTCTGGTCTCTTGCTGCTTTTAGGATTCCTTATTTATCTTTGACCCTTGACAGTTTGACTGTATTACATTGCAGTGTATATCTCTTTGAGTTTATCCTATTTTAGTTCATTGAGATTCTTGAATGTGTATATTTATGTCTTTCATCAAATTAGGGAAATTTGGGGTGGCCATTATTTTTCAAATGCTCTTTCTTCCCCTTTCTCTTTTTCTGCTCCCTCTAGGAATCCCATTTTGATTATGTTGGCATGTTTCATGGTATCCATAGGTTCCTTGTACTCCATTCATTTCTTTTTTCCATTCTATTTTCTTTCTTCTCTTCGGAATGAATTATTTCAAATACCTAATCTTCAAGTTCACTGATTCTTTCTTCTGCCTGTTCAAATCTGCTGTTTAATGACTCTAGTGTATTTCTTTATTTCAATTATTGTGTTTCAGAATTTGTTTGTTTCCTTTGCAAATGTTCTAATTCCTCCTTTTGTTTATGCATTGTTTTCCTGATTTCCTTTATTTCATTGCCTATGTTTTCCTTTGGTTCATTGAACTTATTTATTAAGAGTTGAGTTAACATCCATGATTAGTTTTTCCTGTGTCTGGACTTCCTCAGAGATAGTTTTTGTCACTTTATTTATCTCTCCTTGTTTCTTTGTATCTTGTCTGATTTTTTTTAATTGAAGCCTGGATATCTGAATATTTTGATGTATTAACTCTGGATGTCAGAGTCTCCCCTTTCTTCAGGGTTTGCTATGATTTGTTTATTGGTTGTTGAAGGCTATAGTATAGATTGACTCTGTGTTGAGTCTCTCCTTCAATGCTTAGCTCAGTTTATACTAACCTATAAATCAGTCTGTAGTTTCATCCTTCTCAGGACTTCCTCAGCATACATCTTGCTATTGGCATGTGTAGTAAATTCAAGTTCCCTAATGAAGAGAGGGATATAAAGGAGGGTTATGGGATTTTTTTTTTCTATTTTCATCTCTTTTTTTGGAAGAAAGTGGAATGTTCTCATATATAATGTGGTTGTGAATACATAACTATGTGATTATACCAGGAGCTGTTGATTGTACACTTAGGATGGATTGTGTGGTGTATGAATAAAACCATTTAAGAAATAAACAGAAAACTGGAAGTGCTGGAAGAGATGTGGAGAAAGAAGTATATCTAGTCACTGTTGGTAGGGAAGTAGTAGTCATTGTTAGTTGGAAGGTAGCGTGGCAGTTCGTCTGGAAGCTAAGTATAGAATTGCCATATAATCTAGCAATCCCGTAACTAGGTGTATACTCAGAAGAAGTGAAAGCAGGGACACAAATAGACACTGATGTTTATGGTGGCATTATTCATGATTGCCAGTGGATGGAGGTGGCCCAAGTGTCCATTGACCAATGAGTGGAAAGGTAAACTGTGTTGTATGGACATGAGGGAATATTGTGCAGCTGCAGAAAGGAATGAAGTTGTGAGGCATGCAGTGATGTGAATGAACCTTGAGGACATTATGTTGAGTAAAATAAGCCAGAAACAAAAGGACATATATTGTATGGTCTCACTAAAATGAGCTAACTATAATGAGCAAACTATGAGAGTTATATTTGAGAGCATAGGTTATTAGGAGATAGAAAGAGGACAGAGATTGCACAATCAATGCTTAAGGAATGTTCAATAAGTTTCATCGTAAAGGTTAAGAAATGCATAGCACAATACTGTATGATGGTAGCACAATACTGTAAGTGTAATTAACAAAGCTGAGTATGAGTATGGTTAAAAGAGGAAGACTAGAATCGTGTAAGTCACCAGAAGAAACCTATAGAATAAAAGCTGAGGCTATATAACTTAGCAATACTAGAGTGGACAATTATAGTGATAAATTGTGTACATAGAAGAAAGAGCTTACATGAACTAGAACAAAAGTATGTCACCATTACAAGGTATTAATAATAGGGTGTTATGTGGGAAAAAGTACAATTAATGTAAACTAAGGTCTACAATTAACAGTAACATTGTGATATTTTTCCATTAATTGTAACAAAGGCCAAATGTACCAAAGCTAAATGTCAATAATAGGGGGATATTAGGAATATGGAATTTTTTTTCTTCACAAGAAAGAATATTCTCTATAGTGGTAAAGGAATAACTATGTGATTATACCAAGAACCATTGATTGTACACTTAGGATGGATTGTACGGCGAGCGAATAAAACTGTTTAAAAAAGTAATTAACAAAGGAAAAATTTATTCTTTATTAAAAGAACAAAAAAAGAAAAGCATTTCCTTAATGACAATGTTTCTGGTTGTCCCATTTTCCCTCCAAAAATGGAAGTTTTCTCCCTAGCTTCTCCTGATAGGCCCCAGGCACTGTCTTCTGTGTCTCAAACTGTCTATTGCTCTAGGTGGCTGTGATCTGCCTGGTTCTGTTCCACCTCTCGGCACTGCTTCTACACCCCAGGTAAACTCCAGGTTAGGTGAACCAAACCAGTGCCTTGTGTCCATCTTCCAGGAAGCAGTTTGGAGCAGACATAGAAACACACCACATTTGCACAATATGTGTGTTAATAGACACCAGGATCCCACACTGGGAACGTGAGCTGCCACACTAGGGGCATGGGCTGCTGAGCCACCAGGTCTCACAGCCTACTGCACCAGGCCAGGGAATGGGGTGGGCCCAGGGCAACTGATAGCATCCCACAGGTGTCCTACCTCTTCTAGGTTTTCTTTCTCTTGATTCAGTACTCACTCAGTTGTTGTGTATCCTCAATGATTTTCCATTATTTTGGGAAAATTGGTTCTGCCATATTTAGCTTGTTTTTTGATGTTTCTGAAAGGGATTATTCACCAAAAGCATTTACTCTGCCATCTTGCTGATGCCTCTCCCCATCTGCCTATTCTTAACCACAAAATATTTGAGCCACTCCAGACTCAGTTGTCATCTGGCTTATTTTGTTCCTCCCCTCAGTCATTTGGTTAATACATATTGGTTTTGTACTGTGTGTCAGTCCCTGTACAGAGTCTTGGGATAGGAGAGTGAATAAGGCAGAAGATTCTCTGCCATCAAGGGGCTTACATTATAGTAGGAAGTGTCAAAATAAATAAAAAATAATCATTTCTGAGAAAGTTTAAGTGCTATAAAGAAAATAAACTAGAGCACTTGGATAGATGCCGAGGTGAGGTTGCTCATTTAGCTGGGGTGCTTAATTAAGGCCTCTTTTCTATTTGCTAGAAGACAGGGATCTGTAGATTTGACTGATGGGTATTTCAGGCAAAGAAATACCCTGTGGCAAAGAAGCATGTTTGGAATGTTCAAGGGTGAAACAGAGGACAGTGTGACTGAGTTCCTGAATTTCATTCTAGATGATATTAATCATTCCCATGGTTTTAAATATCTATATGATGATAATCCCACCTTACTATAAGAGATATAGATCACTTTTCCCTGATCCAGATGTATATATACAATGAACTACTTTACATGTCTACTTGTTTGTCTATTTGACGTCTGAAATTTAATACATCACAAATGAACTCTTCACCTTCCAATCTTAATCTGTTCTTCTATTGGTATTGGAGATACCAGTGAATGTTATCTCCCTTTACTCAGTTGCTTGAGGCAAATAACTCCATTTTCCACAATGCTTATGATAACCACACTATCACAAAATCTTTTCCATTTTATCCCTAACACAATAAAAATCTTCCAGCTGTACACCATTGTTAAATCATCAACCCTGTCCATCACCACCATCTTTAGCCTGAACTATTTCAACAGTTTGTTTTCTGGCCTGCCTGCTTATATATTTGACTTTCTTCAGTCCAGTTCTTTAGCCAGAGTGAAGTATTTAACATATAAATGGAATCGCTTTATTTTTTAAGTTTTCAGTGGTTTCTTATTGGTTCCCTCTTTTCAAACTCTAATGGAATGGGCAACTTGGTCTTTCATTCATTTATTTACTTTGGTTCTTTAAATACTCTAATCTCTTTCCTTCTTGAGGAGCTGAACTTTTGCTGTTCACTTGTCAAGAGGGTTTAATAATGTTTGCTCTCCCCTTAGCCAGCACCTATTTATCTTTTGGGTTTCAGCTTAAATGCCATTTCTCCTCAGGCCTACCGGGTCCCCATCCTAAATCTGATTCTCTCCACCCCAGCTGTGATTCTCTTGAATAGCATTCTGTTCTTTTCCTTAGAAGCATCGGTCCCAGTTTGTAACCATGCATATTTATTTGAGTTTTTACTTCTTTAGTATGTTCTCCATGAGGCCATCTTGTTAAACCTTGGGAAGACTAATGCCTCCAAAAGCTAACCCAGATCCTTTCTGTATTTGACATTCAATCAATATTTTGCTTAACGATGTTGAACAACTAAATGAAATCGGCCACAATTAATTTGCTGTTTCTATTTTCAAGTGTCATTTCCATGATGATTTTGATTACTTTAACATACTAGGAAAATAATCACTTGAATTGTTGGCTCCTTATGAATAAAAATGCAGAGATTGTTCTAATAAATTTGTTAACATTTCTTACTGGATTTTAAATATAATACAATGCTATGATAAGAAAGAAAGACAAATGCTATGCATACAAAATTTCAAATTCCTTTTCTTCTAAGTCTAGAGGTCTGATTTATTATGCAATTAGTTTTATTTGAGGTATTCATACCAAACATGTTGTTTGTGAACAACAATTCCAAAGTTATATTGCTTAGTCTTTGCTTATAATATACAAGTAATCTTCCCTTTTTTAAATAGAAAATTGCATATTACTTTTAGCTTAATATTACTTTACTTGTATTCTTCCTGGGTCTATCAAAGTCATATTTTCTATCTACCTAATCTTTTATAAAGTAAACTTCTATTTAATAACATCCCTCAGTGAGATTTCTCTGAGGATGGGAATCATAGAGAGAGAATCACAAAATATTAGAGTTGAAAGAAAACATGGTGATAATTTAGCCTAAGCTATTTGCAGAAGTACAATGAGCGTAACTAATATTTGCAGTAATATTCTTTTTATTGAGCAAAGCTGGGTTCATTGCATATACCAAGTCATTAAATCCTCAAAATGATTTTGCATGGTAGATATTTCAGATGAGAAAATGAAAATGGAGGCTCATAAAAGTGTACTTGCTCATGACCCTGCATCCAGAAAAAGCATCCCTGCTTTAGTCCTAAATTCTGCCATCCTCTACACCTTGAAAGTTGCTTAACGTTCTGGACCTCAGCCTCCCTAACTAAAAAAAAATAAATAAATAAAAAATAAAAAATAAATAAAAATCAAAAAATCAAAAAAAATCAATGATTTGGACTGTATTATGTAATTATTTTATTATTAAATTCTAAATTTCTGGGATTTTGTACAATAAGCCTTATATTTTATTTTTCAGATTATATCCTCTAATAATGATTTCTAAGTACTTTTCCCATTTTCTCAGGAATTAAATTTTGCCTTTCCAATATTAAAGGGGTAGCTGAATTAGCCTAATGCTATTTTTTTCTCCATCTACCAAAGTTTGTTTTTGTAAGGAAACAGACAAAAATGTTGATTCCATATCCTTTCGGCCATCTATGACTCCACTCATACTGTTTCTTTGCCTGGGATGTTCTGTCCCCACCAGCCTCCTTCTTCCTCACTACCTATTTAGATGTATCTGTCCCTCAAGGTATTTAAGATCTAGAAGCAAAAGTTAGAATTCTTTTTTTTTTTCTCCCATCTTCCCTTCCCCTCCTTCTTTGCTCTCCCTTTTTCTCTTTTCCTTCTAATCCCTTCTTCATTTCTTCTTTTCCCTTCCTTTATTTTTGTCCTTTACTTTTAATAACTTTTATAAAAAGTTGGATTCTTTTGGTTATTGGAACCACTTAAGGAAGAGTGGGGAAAGGACTCTTATTAGGATACAAGTGTACCATAATTAGAAAGCCCCAAAGTATCCAGTTCTAGGGATTAGTTACTTTCTTTGTGTTGTTCTCATGAGTTATGTGCTCTCTGGAAGCCTGGAGGCTTGTTTCTGCAGGGTTGGTCTACTTTCCTCTTAGAACTAGCAAGCATGTTCTATATAAAGCTCTTACACCCCAGAGCTGCTCTTACTCTTGTTCATCCCTTGACTTCCTATGACCCCTAATGTCATTTTTTCAGCTACAGCTTTCACCACTTACTGCTTTGTATTTTTTATCCTTCATAGCTAAAATTCTCAGAAAAGGGAAATATTAAGCCTCCAGATATATATTTCTAAAAAATTTAAATAAATAAATCACTAGTCAATGGAAGGATTGCCTAACTTTGGATCAAGTGCCCACCCTTGACCCAAGTGGAGTGGATAAGGAAGCTGGGTGAAGCCATTAGTAAGGCTGTACGTCAGGCAGGGATGTTTCACATAGGTTTGTGGACTAGAAAGCACATTGGGGTCCCTTTCTCTTTCAATGTTTTTCTCTTTAGAGAAGGAACATATTCTTGTGATAGAGTATTATGATATGACAACAAAGAAATAAAAAAATCCAACCACATTAATTTATAGTGGTAGACATTTAATAACTAGGGTGGTTTACAAGTCAGCAATTTAGATAAGGTAGTAAAAGAGTATATCCATTAATCTTTCTCATCTTTTTCTATTTTTTCCTTATTTTTAGATAAAAATGAATTAAATCATATTTTGTTTTATAATATACTTTTTATTACATGGATATTTAGGATCATTTACATGAGAATTAATATGTTAGGAAGTTCAATTATATGTGAAGTGCAAATACAGTTTTTAAAAAACATTTTTAACTAAAGGAATATTTTCTCCTTGATGTCTCCTCTCTTAGCAGAGACTGAAAAAGGTGAAATACTGCAGTAAGAACAACGTGGGCTTTGAAATTAGAAACCCTGACATACTCATCAGCCTAACAAATAGAATATGCTAACTCATCTCCCAAGTCACAGTTTCCTCATTTCTTAAAAAAGAAAAATAAGAATTCCCTCATAGGGATTTTGTGAGTTTAAATTACATGACATATGTAATACAGCCTGTCATAACACATTGCATACCATATGAGTCAATTCCCCACACTCTTTATTAATATCGCTTAATTCCTTATACAAATTAAGTTTTGGACCTTTCTGTGTGAACAAATATAATACACACATTACAGGTCCATAATTTATGATAACTATGAGAATAAGTAAAACAAGCTGGTATATTTAAGTAAGACCACATAAATAAAAATGGCATAACTTTAAGTAATCTACAAAGTCTTTTCATGTTTTTTACTATCTGTGACTAAAGGTGATATGATGTAACTTAATTATTTACTACTTGTAAAATTGAAACAATATACACATATTATATCATTGTGTCTTTATTCATATTTCTCTCAAGTATCTTGCAGCTACCTATCTTCAAAATGGCTATCAAAATACTGATAAGATTGTATATTATAACAATCACAAACTCAGTTCTTTTTCTTGCTTTTGAATTTGCAAATCATCTGAATAATATACAGAGTGAAATTACAAAAACAAATGTTTTGAGATAATGAGATTTTGAGTGACCAAATCAATTTGATTTATTAACATTAATTAAAATATTAAACTATGTATTTCACAAAAAGTCTAAATCAGAGAATTTAACATTTTCTGTCCTCCTAAAATGCATGCAAAAGTTCTAAACATCCTCTTCGTATATACAGTACTATAGAAAATATTAATAAACTTTGTATAATATATTACAATATCAACACATAATAGACAAAATATTGATATTAAATAGTGTTGATTTATTAATGTTTATTTTATGTATTTAGGTCTCATAAATGATTGCATAGTTATTTATTTAATATACATTTACTTGAATATATTGATTGACTATAAATTGTAATAAAGGTTATTTAATAATTTATTCTGAATACCTACATAATATAAATACATGTAATAAAATATATCCATACATGATATGATATATGCTTATATAATTTATTTTTACTGAGTTTGGTCAGAATATACTTAAATTTGAGATTTTTTTTTTATCAGGATGAATAACTGTTTTTGGAGGAGTAGGAATTTGGGAGGAAGCATTAGTTACTTGGCACGCCTCACAGTTGGCTGTAACAGATCTGACTGTTTTATTATTAGGCCACCAGTATTTATTTTTTAGTTTAATTAAGATGGTTTCCCATCCTCCATGAATAGTTCCAAATGTATTGTGGGCCTGCTGGGCCAATTTTCCTCTTTCCATAACCAGAGAAATAATCCTTTTTCCTTCATCTCATTGGATAACAACATTATCATTTTCCAAGATTATATACATACTTTATTTATCCTGTACAATTTGAGATTTTGAAATTGATTATAAACTACCATCAGAAAGAAACTTTTTATGAGTACTCATCACTCAGATAATATTTTCTGTTTTTTAAATCTAAGAATTTTCTGATAAATTCTTTAGGATTTAAAATATATTTAATATAAAACATTTAAATATATAATATTTAAATATAAATAGGGATGCACATAAATACACTCACATATATATCTGTGTGTAGATTCCTGAAATCAATTATGTTTTGCATTGACTTCAAGTTTTTTTTTCCTTTTTTCTTACATTTCAAACTTATTAGCTGATGTTTCAGAACCTATCTAAAGTAATATAAATCAGCCTCCTCAATGCTGTCTTCCCACTTTTAGAAGACCTTGAATAATTATGCATCCTCACAAGACAGCTTTGAGTGGGTAGTGAAAATTAGACATAAATCCCAAGTCTAGAGTACTTAACTGCAGAAAGACTAGAGCAGAAATGACAGGATGTAAGACCTCCAGCTAAGCCTGCCTGCTCTTCAGGTAACAGTCACTGCATTTGTGGCAGCCAGTGGAGTGCATCGGGATGGCTTTCTTTGATGCTGCCAGTGTATATTCAAATAAGCATCCTAGACGATGGAGTGGAATCTGGCAGTGATGAGGACAATTATCAAGGTTCTAGTAACAATTTCAGAGCTTTTAGTTTTGTTGATATCACATTTACTGATTTTATGCTGGAATATTCTTATTTTATGTTTTATTTGAATAGTAAATGAACATATTGGTTTAATTTTTAGCTATGAAAGGAAATATTCCCTCTTTGAGCATTTGCTGCTATAGTGATATTATCTATTGGAAGGATAATTATTAATAATCATAGCTCTCAAAATAAAATCTACTTGTTTTTCTTTCTGGCTGAAAAAAACAATCTAGGAGATGAAATATTGAGCGAGAGATATTGAGAGAGAGAGAGAGAGAGAGAGAGAGAGAGAGAGGGAAGAGGAGGGGAGAGGAGGGGAGGGGAGGGAGGGAAGGCTTAGAAATGAGAGAAATTGGAGAATATATTGGGAGTTTTCAAAATTATCTAAACCATTGGATCCCTGAAGGGAGTACTTGGAATAATGTTGGAAAGATAGAAGGTTTTAAGTTTGTGAATACCAGAAGAATATCATGTTCTTTTTTTGTTGTGCAAGGGAGTCATTAAACATTTTTGAATTTTTCAAGAATGTATTTGAGGTTTCAAACATTAGAAGCCAAAGTATATTTTAAAAGAAATCAGTTACTATAAACTGAAAGATAATTTGATTAAGGACATGATAGTAGAATAGGAGATCAGAGAACATGGGTGAAATTCAGATGTTAAAGTTATAATAGGCATTCAATTACTAGGGTGTTTTACAAGTCAGCAAATTAAGACATATAGTGAGAGAAGAGAGGGACCAAACAAAAATGTCCCCACAATGGCACTATAATAAGTTGAACACTTGGAAAATTCAGCCATTCTTATACAAGGGCTGCAAGTTCTGCAAGTGCAGTTGTTTTTATGACATTTTCACTACCATTCCATTAATATGAAATCCAAATCAATACATACCAAAGCAAAGAGTTTTTGACGACTTATTTCTGTGCATACTACACCTTTAAAGCCTCTGATGTTACATTGATATTAACAATTTTCCATCCAAATATTAATAATTCTTATTTTACATATTTCTAAAGAGTTTGTAGATATTTGTTTACTACTCTGGGATCTGAACGAACTATTGGTAGAGAATGTGCAAATATTCAGTAGAATGAGATAAGCATCAAAAATTATGTTATGCATGTATAAATGTGCTATGTGTTGCTCTAATTCAAAATAATCCTATTATAGCTAAATGAAAGAAATTAGTATAATAGCAAAATGTTGCCATTGAAATTATTATTTAATCTAGTTATTAGTTTTTGAGGAAGACATAATATGGATAGGTTTTATCCTTGTGGAAATAAAATCTCTTGCAAATCAGAAGTAGATTTTGCTTTGCATTTCCCTGAGGAAATAGAGACTATTAAGAGTTGAAACAAAAAAAATGTCAGTGTTGGCTTATACCAAACTGATTATAGCAGGAAGTTCACAGTTTCCCCCAAAACACATATACCTAGAAAGGGTTGTCTCTCATGTAAAGGTCCCCCAGCTATAGAGCAGAGATATTGCTGCTAAGGAATTTCAACCGAAATGTGGTCTGTATAACAACATGGGCTTAATCGTTATGCGACTAAAACCATGTCACCTCTCTGAAGGTTTAAATTGGTTCGAGTTCATCTCCAAATTGATCAGACTTAAACATGTCATTGGGTGGCTAAAGAAATAAGTATCAACAATAAAAATATGCAGTGACAATAAATCACAAGAGCAGTTACTTTAAACTCTGAATTTATTCAAATTGTGCTTATTTTGGATAATTTATTCCAAAGTTAATCAAACCAAATTTTAACTCCTGTAACTCACATAATGCAGTCTTACATTTAGATATAATATTTCAGCCAATCTGCAGCTCTAGCTCTCTAGAGGTGGCTTATGTCCTCATGTGGAAAGCCTGTGAAGATGGTCTCTTTATTGAAGGAAAATTGCTACCAGATGGTGTTTGAACTAGAGCCTCATGATTCAAACCATATAGTTTCCCTTGGGTATGTTTGGGTATGTAGATGAAAACACTTTTTACTCTGGTTTTTTGTACTCATTGTCTTTATTATTAATGATATTTTATCAAATAAATTTTATTTTGAAAGAAATAAAAATATTACTATTTTATAAAGCCTCAGTTTAATTTACAAAGCCTTTTCACAAATGTCTCACTAGCTCATTGCAGCACAAGGTAGGGGAATATGTCTGTTTTTTGAAGTCAGTTAGGTCATGACTCTAGCCTCAGTTTTCTGTCCTGTAAAATGGGTGTAATTTGATCACCTCATGGAGTAGCTGTATGAATGTTTATAAATAAAGTGTAAGTGATACTTGTCGTTTATAGCAAATAGTATATCTTAATTTTATATCACCCTTATTATAATTGTAAAATTCTTATTTAGCACTTGATTTCTAAGATTTCCTATTATTCTACCAGTGTAACCTTATCTCCAGAAATTTGACTGTAATCTCCTTTATCATAGAAGTTGTTTGTACTACATTTGTATATTTACTTGTTCCCTTCATTTTAGCATCTAGCTGTATAGCCTGTTCCAAATAAATATGTACTGAATTTTAATTGGCAATCGTAAGACATGTCCTCAAAGAGCAGGATAATTTGATGGGATAAGCATATTCCTTCCTGCCCTGCATACCTCAGAGACATCTTGTAAAGATCTAATGAGATGTTGTAAATCAACATGCTTTGAATAAAGTCATTTGAAATATAACATTAATGTAATTTATACATTTTAAATCAAGATCCATTCAAAGTCTTTTACAAACTGTCTAATTTGTATCTGATCCTCCACCTGCATAATTTTACATCTTGCTCTTGTATTAGCTAATGATGTGTGATGAATCTATCTATTGAATATTTTCAGTTTTGATTTTCTGCTCCAAAGTTTTGACTAAAATTTAATTTATTTATTTTTAATATCTGTGGCATGTGCCCTATGATATTTGAAAAGATACACTTGAACAACATTAGAGTTAAAATATACTAAGCCCAGTAATTTCTCTCTTTTGAAAATATTTCTCTGAGGCACTGGTGATCCTATTTGAAGTACATTGACTTCCATGAGCCCCCTTTTAAAGTTTTAGTTTTCAGTGAAATTAATTACTCATGATCCTGATAGAATAGGAAGTTGGGATTTATGAAACTTGTTGTTTGATTATACATAACATGTTTCTTCCCAGCCGTTTTCTTTTACCTTATCTAGTTAAAGGCCTATCTCTGTTTCAGAAAGCCAGCCGTACTTTACATTTATTCACTCATCACCTTTCTGTTATCTTCTGCCATTGCAATCCACTCAGATTTATCTAATTCATTCTGTACTTCCACAGCATTCCAATTAAGTACCCTTTCTTTGGTCAGGAAGCTACTTAGGCATTAACTTTAAAGAGATGGAGTGCTGTTTTGATATGACTTGAATGGGAACCTCCAATTTCTCCCATTTCTTTTTACTACTACTCCATGGGAGAAAAAAATAGGAAAAAAAAAAAAAAAAAGTAGACCTTCTAGGGTCTGTTGTGTTTTAGAAGAATTACACTTAAGTTATACCGTTTCTGATGAAAACAGCAATAGCCACTTATCCTTGATAGCGCTATCTTCATCTGACACAGCAATAAGTATTTTGCTTGAGGGATTATTAGAAACATTTAGCTGGTAATGCCAGTAAAAAAATATGGCCAAAATACTATTCTGCATTGGGGTTTGAAATTACTAAAACTAGATATATTTATTAGAAAGTCTTGAATATTTACTAGTAGACCATTGCCCATTGATTAGGAAACTTACCCTGGAACATAATATAGACTATAAAACCATCAGTGTTGGAAAGAAAGATAGTAGGACCTTCATAATGATGGCAGTTGATATTCTGGGTAGGTCACAGATTTATAACTTGCTGGATTATTTTTAAATGATATTGAGATTATTTAGGAAGTTCAAGCTATTCATCACACCATATAGCAAAGTTATTTTATATGATGGGTGGAAAATATCAGTCAAAAATAAGTAAAAATCTATAAGAAATATAGATTAACCAATTTGGAATGGTGAAGAATTATTTATATATTTTAGTAAGATTTGTATTTAATGAAAGGTTATATCCGTATCCTGATTTCATCCTATTTCAGCAATAGAAACTAAATCTTGCTATAATTACTGGTGCTATTTTTCTTCTAAGTGTGGTTTTGATCAAATGTCTTAGGAGTTCAATATCTTCCCAGATTTTTTTTTTTTTTTTCATCTCATGAAGTCATTTAAAAGATATGTGAAAATATGTTTATCTGTAAGTGTGGTATGCTTTTCAATTTCAGTTAACAACATCTCTAACTTAAACTGGCTTAGACTTTAAGAAATATATGAATCATCCAACATAATGTTCATAGGTAAGGTAAGGTCCAGAGTTGGTCAATGTTTTGTTTCAACAGTGTTAGTGAGGGTGCGGGTTCTTGTATCTTTTCTGTGCCACACATAGCTTTGCCTCTGTCTTCTCACTGTAGCAGGTTGGCCCCGACAGTTCCATATTCTTCATCTAGACACAGTAAGGTCCAGAGTACAGATGTGGTCTCTATTAGGAGGCAGGAGCATCTTCCCAGAAACACTTCTACTGACTGCCTCTCACCTCTTATTGACCCGAATTGGGTCACAAGTCCATTGTTGAGCCAAGTATTAAAAACAAACAAAAAAATAGAGGAATTACCAAGATTGGCTTAGAAAAGTCATATAGGACAGAATGGATGTTGTTTTAGTTTCTGAGGCTGCTCAAAGCAGACCATGAAATGGGTTGGCTTTTAACAATGGGAACAGTTTAAGGCTGTGAGAATGTCCAAATCAAGCCAGCATCGAAGAGTTGCTTTCTTCCCAAAGACCAGATGCCAGCGATCCTTGGTTCCTCTGCCACATGACAACGCACATGGCAGCATCTCCTGGTCTCTCCCTTTTCTTCCAGGTTTTGTTGCTTTCCACTTGCTTCCATTGCTTTCTCTCTATGTATGTATAGTCACCTCTTCATAAAAGGATTAAGACCCACCCTGGGCCATGCCTTAACTGAAGTAACCTAATCAAAAGGTCCTACTTACAATAGTTTACATCCACAGGAATGGATTAGCTTTAAGAACATGATTTCTGGGGTACATACAGTTCCCAACCACCACAGGTGTTGACATGGCAATGACTCTATCCAATAATAAAATGACTCATTTACAAATTATTCTCTGATCGTACAACATCCCAACAGGAAGAAAGACCTTTTGTGGAAAAGATTCAGGAAATATAACAACATGGTATTACAAAGAGACCATTACTTAAGTTAAAAATTAGCATGTTCAGTGTTTAAAATATTAAGTAATTTTTTCTAAAATAGCTCTTGAATATAGGAATAGATCTTAATATATATTAACATCTCCTTTGTAATCCATGGGGATGTCTAAAGGCTTTCTTCTGTATACATTTAGGCATTATAAAAATTTTCTCATCATGCAATTAACCATAACCTGGTAAAGGTTGTCATTACTGAATAAATGAGGTTTTCATTACATTTAGACCTGTTTAATGGAAGAGAGGATTCAAACCAGAGAATGTTGGCATCCTTTTACTGGGTAAGAAGTGTCTGATTTTCAGGTACAACAAAGATTTATTTAATGTAGGTAAACTGTTAATTCTTGAAGAAAACACATTTTAAGCCATGATCCTTTAAGAATGGAATCTGCCTAATATAAATTTATTCTCTAGTTACTTCCCTAACAGCTACATGACATTATAACAATGTTTCTCTCTATTACAGTGAGTCAAGGAGGTGTTGCTTTGGTCTCTGATATGTGTCCAGATCCTGGAACTCCAGAAAATGGTAGGAGAACAGGCTCCGACTTCAGGTAAGAAATTAAATAATGGTTTGCAAAGCAGAGTTGAGTATTTTCCAACACATACAAACTTTCAGCTTTTCATTTTTGTTTGACTGTTTTGTCCTTTTGATTTAAAAGTACAAGTTCTTAATTATTACGCAACTATAAATTTTAGAGTTGATACTTTTCAAGTGAGCCAATATTATAAATTTAATTCTCAAGATATATATATCAAAGCTTGTCTTCAAGTTGTTTTTTTTTTTCCTGTCTTTAATCTGTTTTTGTTTACATATTCTATTGCTTTTTAAAATTAATGTCTAAATGAAATGCAGGCCAAAAGTTTTACTATAGCCTCATAATTATTTCATTAAATAAACTTTTAAAATGATGACTGCTAGTGACAGTCAGTATAATTTATTTCAGAAAAGGTTACGATTAATTTTTCTTGGATTATGATGAACTGAAGACTGTTTTCCAGTTATGTTACAAACGCAGGAGTGACCATAATGGTGCCATTACTTTGGCTGTTTTCATTTCTTTCAGTTAGTTCAAAGAGCTTAATATATGCCAACTTACAAAACAGATACCGGTATTAGGAGTTAGCTGTAAAATCAAAGAGTAAAGAAGAGCAAAAAATGTGTCTTTCCTCATTGTGATCTCAACATTTTTGAGAGGGTTAACAAACCAAAACAAAACAAAACAAAAAATGTGTAAACAGTTTAGACTAATGAAGCAAATTGAGAAATGAAGGTAAGTAGTGATAAGAAGGAATGTTATTCAGTAAATGGGGCAGCGATGGCATTTTTAAAATGGATAGTGAAAGAATCAAATATGTCTGTAGTAAAACTCAAAGCCGTTATTACAGTCAGTATTTAATAATGAACTTTTGTGAAAAGGAAACAAACATACAGATGTGATAATGAAACACTTTTTGAAGTCACAGTACTGTCTGTCGTATTTTCAATGGGATCGCCTGTTGAAATGGGGATAAGTTAAATAGCACAAATTTTTTGAATAATATATTAAGAAGTCAGTGTTTTAGTTCAAGTGTGCTAGAAGCTGAGCCTGAGATGAGGATTCTTATTCAAGCGATGAATTGGGGATGTACTCTCAGAAGAAGGGCTGTGGAGGAAGCAGGATGGGGCTAGAATGAAAATCTCCATAGGGCCCTGGTTTTAACTGGTGAAAGCTTCAGTCTGACCCCATAGGGCGTTCTGGAGCACAGATCCACAGATCGCACCAACCAGCTCATCCTGCCTTTGGTAACTGCTCCCCTGCCTTTTAATTGCTGGCTCTTTCATTTAGCCCCAGGCCAGTTCTCCAGGTATAGTTGTGAGTAATTATTAGCACTCAAAGTGGGCGTGATTCGGTGGGTGCATCAGATGGTAACAGGGATCTGGGAGTCACATTCAGCATCATTACAGCCAGCATTGCTCACGAAAAGTAGCTAATGAAGAAGGATGACAGTTTCACATATAATGTAAAATAGCAGTCATTTGACAGCATCAAGGAATTTCTATCTCTTCTGAAAACAGAGCAAATGGATGAAGTTACACATCCTTGCTAGAACTCAGGGAACTTTTTCTCCTAACCTTTCCTCCTCTCAAAATTCACCTCCTCTATGTCCCTCTCACCCAGGAAAAATTGTTCTTCAGTCTCATGTTCAAAGAATGTACACATGCCTCTATTAGCATTTACATCAATGAATTGTAATTATGAGTTTACATGTTTATTTCCCCTATCTGATTTAAACTTCTCCAGGACAGGGATGGCCTCCTCAGTGACGGCAACAGTGTCTGGTGCAAGGAAGAAACTCAGCTTACATTTGTCAGTTGTACTCTGTGGAATCGGGGGATTGCTCATCCAGTACTCTGCCATCCCTGAAATTTTTCCAAGGAATCTAGAAACTTCCTTGGTACATTTTGTAGGCCCTGATGAATCTTAGGCTATTGTTCTATTTTAAAACCAAGTCAATTCCATTATATCTGACAATGTCTAGTTGTTCAAATTACATCTCATGGTAGAGATATCCGCAGAAATCGCTTACTCTTAAAAAGCTAATGGGAAAGTTAGGAAAACTTGGAACCAGTATCTGTTTAGCACCAGGGCAATAATGAAAATTAGTTTTAGTATCTTAGGTAATATCTTGGACCTTACTTTATCTCCTCGTCATAGCAGCCTTATTTCAGAAGAAGAGATGTAACTTCAACATAAGCATTACTCTAAGGGCTGTGTTGATCTCGCTAGGGGATGAAGCCAGACTGGGTGGAGTCATTACCAGTCAAGAAAGAAATGTAGAACATCATTGCAGATGAGACTTAATTCCCTTTCTCAGTTTTTTGGAGAATTGCTGCATTGTTTACATATCTACAAAACCATGGCAGTCAAATAATACAGTAGCTAGAAAAGAGATTTGAAAAATTAAAGTTTCTCTTAAATCAAATACATACGTAAAATATTATTTTTGCCATAGATGTGTATGTATATGTATAACTATATAACTGTGATAAGGAAATCTAGGAACTTTTTTGTAGATTTCTCAGGACTTTCCATAATCATACTGTCATCTGCAAATAAAAATATCTTTTCTTTTTTCTTTCCTATCTGGATGCCTTTTATTTCTTTTTATTAGCTGAATGTACTGGATAGAACCTATGTCATAAGGTTGAAAGAAATTATGAGAAGTAATGAGACATCCATGCCTTATTCCTGGTCTTAAGTGGAAAATATTCTGGTTTTTATAGCTAGGTATGATATTATTGTAGGTTTTTCATAGATGTCCTTATGTGGTTGAGATAGTGCTTTTCTATAGTTTTAGTTTTTTGGGAGATTATATTTGAAATAGATACTGGATTTTGTCAAATGATTTTTCTGCATTGGGATGATCTTTTTTTGATGTTGTTAATATGAGGAATGACATTGATTAACTTTTAAAAGTTAAAGTAACTTTGCATTCCTGGGAGAAACGTCATTTGGTCATCATATATTATCTTTTTTTTTTTTGTATATTGTTGGATTTAATTTGCTATTTTGTGTTTTTTGTTTGTTTGTTTTTCTTCTGTGTTCATGAGAGATGTTGGTCTGTAGTCTTTTCTTGTAATGATTGTTGGGTTGTGATATGAGTGTGATACTGGCCTCATAAAATTGATTGGAAGTAGTCCCCCGACTTGAATTTTCTGAAAGAGTGTCTATAGAATTGGTAATATGTCTTTCTTACAAGTTTGGGAGAATTTGTCAGTAAAACCACATAGACCTGGAGTTTCTTGTGAGAAGGTTTTTAAACAACAAATTCAACTCTATTTTTTATAGGCCTATTCAGGTTATCTGTTTATACTTAAGTGAACTTCAATAGTTTGTTCCTTCCAGGAATTTGTCAATTTAATCTGCTATCAAAGTTATTGGTATAAATTGTTTATAATGTTCCCTTATCATCTTTTACAATGGATAATGATATCATGGCTCTAATTCTTGACATTGGTAATTTTTGTTTAGCCTTCTGGCTACAGGTACATCAATATTATTGATCTTCTCACAAAACCACTTTGATTTCACTGATTTTTCTCTGTCAGTTTGTCTTCTATTTCATTGATGTCTGTTCTGATCTTTACTACTTCATTTCTTCTGCTTTCTGTGAGTTTCATTTGCTCTTCTTTTTAGTTTCTTAAGGTTGAAGTTGAGGTCTGAGATTTAAGACCTTTCTTTTTTTTTTTTAATATTCATTTTATTCAGATATATTCACATACCACACAGTCATATAAAACAAATCATACATTCGATTGTTCACAGTACTGTTACATAGTTGCACATTCATCACCAAAATCAATCCCCAACACCCTCATTACCACATGCACAAAAATAACCAGAATAATAATTAAAGTGAAAAAGTGTGCTTCAGGTTTTAAAGCAGGGAAGGATAGTGAGGCATTTACCTTGGGCCCCAAATTTAAGGGGCACCAAAAAACTCAGGAAATAGTATTTGAATGCAAGGTTTTAAAAAATCAAAAGTAGGAGGTGGGGCAAGATGGCAGACTGGTGAGCTGTATGTTTTAGTTACTCCTCCAGGAAAGTAGGTAGAAAGCCAGGAACTGCGTGGACTGGACACCACAGAGCAATCTGACTTTGGGCATACTTCATACAACACTCATGAAAACGTGGAACTGCTGAGATCAGTGAAATCTGTAAGTTTTTGCGGCCAGGGGACCTGCACCCCTCCCTGCCAGGCTCAGTCCCGGGGGAGGAGGGGCTGTCAGCTCCGGGAAGGAGAAGGGAGAACTGCAGTGGCAGCCCTTATCGGAAACTCATTCTACTGATTCAAACTCCAACCATAGATAGACTGAGACCAGACACCAGAGAATCTGAGAGCAGCCAGCCCAGCAGAGAGGAGACAGGCATAGAAAAAAAACAACACGAAAAACTCCAAAATAAAAGTGGAGGATTTTTGGAGTTCTGGTGAACATAGAAAGGGGAAGGGCCCTGAGGCGCATATGCAAATCCTGAAGAAAAGCTGATCTCTCTGCCCTGTGGACCTTTCCTTAATGGCCCTGGTTGCTTTGTCTCTTAGCATTTCAATAACCCATTAGATCTCTGAGGAGGGCCCGTTTTTTTTTTTGTTTGTTTGTTTGTTTGTTTGTTTGTTTTAATCCTTTTTCCTTTTTCTAAAACAATTACTCTAAGAAGCCCAATACAGAAAGGTTCAAAGACTTGCTATTTGGGCAGGTCAAGTCAAGAGCAGAACTAGGAGAGCTCTGAGACAAAACACAATAATCCAGTGGCTGAGAAAATTCACTAAACACCACAACTTCCCAAGAAAAGGGGGGTGTCCGCTCACAGCCATCATCCTGGTGGACAGGAAACACTCCTGCCCATCGCCAGCCCCATAGCCAAGAACTGCCCCAGACAACCCAGTGTGATGGAAGTGCTTCAAATAACAGGCACACACCACAAAACTGGGCATGGACATTAGCCTTCCCTGCAACCTCAGCTGATTGTCCCAGAGTTGGGAAGGTAGAGCAGTGTGAATTAACAAAGCCCCATTCAGCCATCATTTCAGCAGACTGGGAGCCTCCCTACACAGCCCAGCAGCCCAGAACTGCCCTGGGGGGACGGCACTCACCTGTGACATAGCACAGTCATCCCTCAACAGAGGACCCAGGGTGCACGGCCTGGAAGAGGGGCCCACTTGCAAGTCTCAGGAGCCATACGCCAATACCAAGGACTTGTGGGTCAGTGGCAGAGACAAACTGTGGCAGGACTGAACTGAAGGATTAGACTATTGCAGCAGCTTTAAAACTCTAGGATCACCAGGGAGATTTGATTGTTAGAGCCACCCCCCCCCCTCCCTGACTGCCCAGAAACACGCCCCATATACAGGGCAGGCAACACCAACTACACACGCAAGCTGGTACACCAATTGGACCCCACAAGACTCACTCCCCCACTCACCAAAAAGGCTAAGCAGGGGAGAACTGGCTTGTGGAGAACAGGTGGCTCGTGGACGCCACCTGCTGGTTAGTTAGAGAAAGTGTACTCCACGAAGCTGTAGATCTGATAAATTAGAGATAAGGACTTCAATTGGTCTACAAATCCTAAAAGAACCCTATCAAGTTCAGCAAATGCCACGAGGCCAAAAACAACAGAAAATTATAAAGCATATGAAAAAACCAGACGATATGGATAACCCAAGCCCAAGCACCCAAATCAAAATACCAGAAGAGACACAGCACCTAGAGCAGCTACTCAAAGAACTAAAGATGAACAATGAGACCATAGTACGGGAGACAAAGGAAATCAAGAAGACCCTAGAAGAGCATAAAGAAGACATTGCAAGACTAAATAAAAAAATGGATGATCTTATGGAAATTAAAGAAACTGTTGACCAAATTAAAAAGATTCTGGACACTCATAGTACAAGACTAGAGGAAGTTGAACAACGAATCAGTGACCTCAAAGATGACAGAATGGAAAATGAAAGCATAAAGGAAAGAATGGGGAAAAAAATTGAAAAAATCAAAATGGACCTCAGGGATATGATAGATAATATGAAACGTCCAAATATAAGACTCATTGGTGTCCCAGAAGGGGAAGAAAAGGGTAAAGGTCTAGGAAGAGTATTCAAAGAAATTGTTGGGGAAAACTTCCCAAATCTTCTAAACAACATAAATACACAAATCATAAATGCTCAGCGAACTCCAAATAGAATAAATCCAAATAAACCCACACCAAGACATATACTGATCACACTGTCAAACACAGAAGAGAAGGAGCAAGTTCTGAAAGCAGCAAGAGAAAAGCAATTCACCACATACAAAGGAAACAGCATAAGACTAAGTAGTGACTACTCAGCAGCCACCATGGAGGCGAGAAGGCAGTGGCACGATATATTTAAAATTCTGAGTGAGAAAAATTTCCAGCCAAGAATACTTTATCCAGCAAAACTCCCCTTCAAATTTGAGGGAGAGCTTAAATTTTTCACAGAAAAACAAATGCTGAGAGAATTTGCTAACAAGAGACCTGCCCTACTGGAGATACTCAAGGGAGCCCTACAGACAGAGAAACAAAGAAAGGACAGAGAGACTTGGAGAAAGGTTCAGTACTAAAGAGATTCGGTATGGGTACAATAAAGGATATTAATAGACAGAGGGGAAAAATATGACAAACATAAACCAGAGGATAAGATGGCTGATTCAAGAAATGCCTTCATGGTTATAACGTTGAATGTAAATGGATTAAACTCCCCAATTAAAAGATATAGATTCGCAGAATGGATCAAAAAAAATGAACCATCAATATGTTGCAAACAAGAGACTCATCTTAGACACAGGGACACAAAGAAACTGCAAGTGAAAAGATGGAAAAAAATATTTCATGCAAGCTACAGCCAAAAGAAAGCAGGTGTAGCAATATTAATCTCAGATAAAATAGACTTCAAATGCAGGGATGTTTTGAGAGACAAAGAAGGCCACTACATACTAATAAAAGGGACAATTCAGCAAGAAGAAATAACAATCGTAAATGTCTATGCACCCAACCAAGGTGCCACAAAATACATGAGAGAAACACTGGCAAAACTAAAGGAAGCAATTGATGTTTCCACAATAATTGTGGGAGACTTCAACACATCACTCTCTCCTATAGATAGATCAACCAGACAGAAGACCAATAAGGAAATTGAAAACCTAAACAATCTGATAAGTGAATTAGATTTAACAGACATATACAGGACATTACATCCCAAATCACCAGGATACACATACTTTTCTAGTGCTCATGAAACTTTCTCCAGAATAGATCATATGCTGGGACATAAAACAAGCCTCAATAAATTTAAAAAGATTGAAATTATTCAAAGCACATTCTCTGACCACAATGGAATACAATTAGAAGTCAACAACCATCAGAGACTTAGAAAATTCACAAATACCTGGAGGTTAAACAACACACTCCTAAACAATCAGTGGGTTAAAGAAGAAATAGCAAGAGAAATTGCTAAATATATAGAGACGAATGAAAATGAGAACACAACATACCAAAACCTATGGGATGCAGCAAAGCAGTGCTAAGGGGGAAATTTATAGCACTAAACGCATATATTAAAAAGGAAGAAAGAGCCAAAATCAAAGAACTAATGGATCAACTGAAGAAGCTAGAAAATGAACAGCAAACCAATCCTAAACCAAGTAGAAGAAAAGAAATAACAAGGATTAAAGCAGAAATAAATGACATAGAGAACAAAAACACAATAGAGATGATAAATATCACCAAAAGTTGGTTCTTTGAGAAGATCAACAAGATTGACAAGCCCCTAGCTAGACTGACAAAATCAAAAAGAGAGAAGACCCACATAAACAAAATAATGAATGAAAAAGGTGACATAACTGCAGATCCTGAAGAAATTAAAAAAATTATAAGAGGATACTATGAACAACTGTATGGCAACAAACTGGATAATGTAGAGGAAATGGACAATTTCCTGGAAACATATGAACAACCTAGACTGACCAGAGAAGAAATAGAAGACCTCAACCAACCCATCACAAGCAAAGAGATCCAATCAGTCATCAAAAATCTTCCCACAAATAAATGCCCAGGGCCAGATGGCTTCACAGGGGAATTCTACCAAACTTTCCAGAAAGAACTGACACCAATCTTACTCAAACTCTTTCAAAACATTGAAGAAAATGGAACACTACCTAACTCATTTCACGAAGCTAACATCAATCTAATACCAAAACCAGGCAAAGATGCTACAAGAAAGGAAAACAACCGGCAATCTCCCTAATGAATTTAGATGCAAAAATCCTCAACAAAATACTTGCAAATCGAATCCAAAGACACATTAAAAAAATCATACACCATGACCAAGTGGGATTCATTCCAGGCATGCAAGGATGGTTCAACATAAGAAAATCAATCAATGTATTACAACACATTAACAAGTCAAAAGGCAAAAATCAATTGATCATCTCAATAGATGCTGAAAAAGCATTTGACAAAATCCAACATCCCTTTTTGATGAAAACACTTCAAAACCTAGGAATTGAAGGAAACTTCCTCAACATGATAAAGAGCATATATGAAAAACCCACAGCCAGCATAGGACTCAATGGTGAGAGACTGAAAGCCTTCCCTCTAAGATCAGGAACAAGACAAGGATGCCCGCTGTCACCACTGTTATTCAACATTGTGCTGGAAGTGCTAGCCAGGGCAATCTGGCAAGACAAAGAAATAAAAGGCATCCAAATTGGAAAAGAAGAAGTAAAACTGTCATTGTTTGCAGATGATATGATCTTATATCCAGAAAACCCTGAGAAATCGACGATACAGCTACTAGAGCTAATAAATTTAGCAAAGTAGAGGGATACAAGGTTAATGCACATAAGTCAGTAATGTTTCTATATGCTAGCAATTAACAAACTGAAGAGACACTCAAGAAAAGATACCATTTTCAATAGCAACTAAAAAAATCAAGTACCTAGGAATCAACTTAACCAAAGATGTAAAAGACCTATACAAAGAAAACTACATAACTCTACTAAAAGAAATAGAAGGGGACCTTAAAAGATGGAAAAATATTCCATGTTCATGGATAGGAAGACTAAATGTCATTAAGATGTCAATTCTACCCAAACTCATCTACAGATTCAATGCAATCCCAATCAAAATTCCAACAACCTACTTTGCAGACTTGGAAAAGCTAGTTATCAAATTTATTTGGAAAGGGAAGATGCCTCGAATTGCTAAAGACACTCTAAAAAAGAAAAACGAAGTGGGAGGACTTACATTCCCTGACTTTGAAGCTTATTATAAAGCCACAGTTGCCAAAACAGCATGGTACTGGCACAAAGATAGACATATAGATCAATGGAATCGAATTGAGAATTCGGAGACAGACCCTCAGATCTATGGCCGACTGATCTTTGATAAGGCCCCCAAAGTCACTGAACTGAGTCATAATGGTCTTTTCAACAAATGGGGCTGGGAGAGTTGGATATCCATATCCAAAAGAATGAAAGAGGACCCCTACCTTACCCCCTACACAAAAATTAACTCAAAATGGACCAAAGATCTCAATATAAAAGAAAGTACCATAAAACTCCTAGAAGATAATGTAGGAAAACATCTTCAAGACCTTGTAATAGGCGGCCACTTCCTAGACTTTACACCCAAAGCACAAGCAACAAAAGAGAAAATAGATAAATGGGAACTCCTCAAGCTTAGAAGTTTCTGCACCTCAAAGGAATTTCTCAAAAAGGTAAAGAGGCATCCAACTCAATGGGAAAAAATTTTTGGAAACCATGTATCTGACAAAAGAATGATATCTTGCATATATTAAGAAATCCTACAACTCAAGGACAATAGTATAGTTGGCCCAATTATAAAATGGGCAAAAGATATGAAAAGACAGTTCTCTGAAGAGGAAATACAAATGGCCAAGAAACACATGAAAAAATGTTCATCTTCACTAGCTATTAGAGAGATGCAAATTAAGACCACAATGAGATACCATCTAACACTGGTTAGAATGGCTGCCATTAAACAAACAGGAAACTACAAATGCTGGAGGGGATGTGGAGAAATTGGAACTCTTATTCACTGTTGGTGGGACTGTATAATGGTTCAGCCACTCTGGAAGTCAGTCTGGCAGTTCGTTAGAAAACTAGATATAGAGTTACCATTCGATCCAGCGATTGCACTTCTCGGTATATACCCGGAAGATCGGAAAGCAGTGACACGAACAGATATCTGCACGCCAATGTTCATAGCAGCATTATTCACAATTGCCAAAGGATGGAAACAACCGAAATGTCCTTCAACAGATGAGTGGATAAATAAAATGTGGTATATACACACGATGGAATACTACGCGGCAGTAAGAAGGAACGATCTGGTGAAACATATGACAACATGGATGAACCTTGAAGACATAATGCTGAGCGAAATAAGCCAGGCACAAAAAGAGAAATATTATATGCTACCACTAATGTGAACTTTGAAAAATGTAAAACAAATGGCTTATAATGTAGAATGTCGGGGAACTAGCAATAGAGAGCAATTAAGGAAGGGGGAACAATAATCCAAGAAGAACAGATAAGCTATTTAACGTTCTGGGGATGCCCAGGAATGACTATGGTCTGTTGATTTCTGATGGATATAGTAGGAGCAAGTTCACAGAAATGTTGCTATATTAGGTAACTTTCTTGGGGTAAAGTAGGAACATGCTGGAAGTTAAGCAGTTATCTTAGGTTAGTTGTCTTTTTCTTACTCCCTTGTTATGGTCTCTTTGAAATGTTCTTTTATTGTATGTTTGTTTTCTTTTTAACTTTTTTTTCATACAGTTGATTTAAAAAAGAAGGGAAAGTTTAAAAAAAAAAAAACAAGTTAAAAAAAAAGATGTAGTGCCCCCTTGAGGAGCCTGTGTAGAATGCAGGGGTATTCGCCTACCCCACCTCCATGGTTGCTAACATGAGCACAGACATAGGGGACTGGTGGTTTGATGGGTTGGGCCCTCTACCACAGGTTTTACCCTTGGGAAGATGGTTGCTGCAAAGGAGAGGCTAGGCCTCCCTATGGTTGTGCCTAAGAGCCTCCTCCCGAATGCCTCTTTGTTGCTCAGATGTGGCCCTGTCTCTCTAGCTAAGCCAACTTCAAAGGTGAAATCACTGCCCTCCCCCCTACGTGGGATCAGACACCCAGGGGAGTGAATCTCCCTGGCAACGTGGAATATGACTCCCGGGGAGGAATGTAGACCCGGCATCGTGGGACGGAGAACATCTTCTTGACCAAAAGGGGGATGTGAAAGGAAATGAAATAAGCTTCAGTGGCAGAGAGAATCCAAAAGGAGCCGAGAGGTCACTCTGGTGGGCACTCTTACGCACACTTTAGACAACCCTTTTTAGGTTCTAAAGAATTGGGGTAGCTGGTGGTGGATACCTGAAACTATCAAACTACAACCCAGAACCCATGAATCTCGAAGACAGTTGTATAAAAATGTAGCTTATGAGGGGTGACAAGGGGATTGGGAAAGCCATAAGGACCACACTCCACTTCGTCTAGTTTATGAATGGATGAGTAGAAAAATAGGGGAAGGAAACAAACAGACAAAGGTACCCAGTGTTCTTTTTTACTTCAATTGCTCTTTTTCACTCTAATTATTATTCTTGTTATTCTTGTGTGTGTGCTAATGAAGGTGTCAGGGATTGATTTGGGTGATGAATGTACAACTATTTAATGGTACTGTGAACAATCGAAAGTACGATTTGTTTTGTATGACTGCATGGTATATGAATATATCTCAATAAAATGAAGATTGAAAAAAAAATTAAAAAAAAAAAATCAAAAGTAATGCAAAAAGTCCATGGTGAACAAAATATCAAAATTTCAAATACAGATAACATTGGTAATGGTGCCATGCCAAGCCATTTAAGAGCATGATGCAAAGGTAGAATATCAACAATACTAATTTTTTTTTTTAGAGATAACAGTAAAAATAATGTTTATTGTTTATTTTCTGATTACAACACAAATATATGCTCCTTGAATAAAATTTGGAAAACATATAAAAGTTTCAATGAGAAAAAGTGAAAATTACATATAACCCAACTTTTTAAAGTAACCAAATTTCTTATTATATTTCACTGATTTTTTTTAAATCTTCATTTTATTGAGATATATTCACATACCACACAGTCATACAAAACAAATCGTACTTTCGATTGTTTACAGTACCATTACATAGTTGTACATTCATCACCTAAATCAATCCCTGACACCTTCATTAGCACACACACAAAAATAACAAGAATAATAATTAGAGTGAAAAAGAACAATTGAAGTAAAAAGAACACTGGGTACCTTTGTCTGTTTGTTTCCTTCCCCTATTTTTCTGCTCATCCATTCATAAACTAGACAAAGTGGAGTGTGGTCCTTATGGCTTTCCGAATCCCATTGTCACCCCTCATAAGCTACATTTTTATACACCTGTCTTCGAGATTCATGGGTTCTGGGTTGTAGTTTGATAGTTTCAGGTATCCACCACCAGCTACCCCAATTCTATGGAACCTAAAAAGGGTTGTCTAAACTGTGCGTAAGAGTGCCCACCAGAGTGACCTCTCGTCTCCTTTTGGAAACTCTCTGCCACTGAAGCTTATTTCATTTCCTTTCACATCCCCCTTTTGGTCAAGAAGATGTTCTCCGTCCCATGATGCCGGGTCTACATTCCTCCCCGGGAGTCATATTCCACGTTGCCAGGGAGATTCACTCCCCTGGGTGTCTGATCCCACGTAGGAGGGAGGGCAGTGATTTCACCTTTCAAGTTGGCTTAGCCAGAGAGAGAGGGCCACATATGAGCAACAAAGAGGCATTCGGGAGGAGGCTCTTAGGCACAACCATAGGGATGCCTAGACTCTCCTTTGCAGCAACCGTCTTCCCAAGAGTAAAACTTATGATAGAGGGCTCAACCCATCAAACCACCAGTCCCTTATGTCAGTGGTCATCTTAGCAACCATCGAGGTGGGGTAGGCGAATACCCCTGCATTCTCCACAGGCTCCTCAAGGGGGCACTACATCTTTTTTTTTTCTTGTTTTTCTTTTTTTTTTTTTTAACTTTCCCTTCTTTTTTAAATCAACTGTATGAAAAAAAAGTTAAAAAGAAAACAAACATACAATAAAAGAACATTTCAAAGAGACCATAACAAGGGAGTAAGAAAAAGACAATTAACCTAAGATAACTGCTTAACTTCCAACATGTTCCTACTTTACCCCAAGAAAGTTACCTAATATAGTAACATTTCTGTGAACTTGCTCCTGCTATATCCATCAGAAATTAACAGACCATAATCATTCTTGGGCATCCCCAGAACGTTAAATAGCTTATCTGTTCTTCTTGGATTATTGTTCCCCCTTCCTTAATTGCTCTCTATTGCTAGTTCCCCGACATTCTACATTATAAACCATTTGTTTTATATTTTTCAAAGTTCACATTAGTGGTAGCATATAATATTTCTCTTTTTGTGCCTGGCTTATTTCGCTCAGCATTATGTCTTTAAGATTCATCCATGTTGTCATATGTTTCACGAGATTGTTCCTTCTTACTGCCGCATAGTATTCCATCGTGTGTATATACCACATTTTATTTATCCACTCATCTGTTGAAGGACATTTGGGTTGTTTCCATCTCTTGGCAATTGTGAATAATGCTGCTATGAACATTGGCGTGCAGATATCTGTTTGTGTCACTGCTTTCCGACCTTCCGGGTATATACCGAGAAGTGCGATCGCTGGATCGAATGGTAACTCTATATCTAGTTTTCTAAGGAACTGCCAGACTGACTTCCAGAGTGGCTGAACCATTATACAGTCCCACCAACAATGAATAAGAGTTCCCATTTCTCCACATCCCCTCCAGCATTTGTAGTTTCCTGTTTGTTTAATGGCAGCCATTCTAACCGGTGTTAGATGGTATCTCATTGTGGTCTTAATTTGCATCTCTCTAATAGCTAGTGAAGATGAACATTTTTTCATGTGTTTCTTGGCCATTTGTATTTCCTCTTCAGAGAACTGTCTTTTCATATCTTTTGCCCATTTTATAATTGGGCTGTCTGTACTATTGTCCTTGAGTTGTAGGATTTTTTTATATATGAAGATATCAGTCTTTTGTCAGATACATGGTTTCCAAAAATTTTTTCCCATTGAGTTGGCTGCCTCTTTAACTTTTTGAGAAATTCCTTTGAGGTGCAGAAACTTCTAAGCTTGAGGAGTTCCCATTTATCTATTTTGTCTTTTGTTGCTTGTGCTTTGGGTGTAAAGTCTAGGAAGTGGCCGCCTTATACAAGGTCTTGAATATGTTTTCCTACATTATCTTCTAGGAGTTTTATGGTACTTTCTTTTATATTGAGATCTTTGGTCCATTTTGAGTTAATTTTTGTGTAGGGGGTAAGGTAGGGGTCCTCTTTCATTCTTTTGGATATGGATATCCAACTCTCCCAGCCCCATTTGTTGAAAAGACCATTATGTCTCAGTTCAGTGACTTTGGGGGCCTTATCAAAGATCAGTCGGCCATAGATCTGAGGGTCTATCTCTGAATTCTCAATTCGATTCCATTGATCTATATGTCTATCTTTGTGCCATTACCATGCTGTTTTGGCAACTGTGACTTTATAATAAGCTTCAAAGTAAGGGAGTGTAAGTCCTCCCACTTCATTTTTCTTTTTTAGAGTGTCTTTAGCAATTCGAGGCATCTTCCCTTTCCAAATAAATTTGATAACTAGCTTTTCCAAGTCTGCAAAGTAGGTTGTTGGAATTTTGATTGGGATTGCATTGAACCTGTAGATGAGTTTGGGTAGAATTGACATCTTAATGACATTTAGTCTTCCTATCCATGAACATGGAATATTTTTCCATCTTTTAAGGTCCCCTTCTATTTCTTTTAGTAGAGTTATGTAGTTTTCTTTGTATAGGTCTTTTACGTCTTTGGTTAAGTTGATTCCTAGGTACTTGATTTTTTTAGTTGCTATTGAAAATGGTATCTTTTTCTTGAGTGTCTCTTCAGTTTGTTCATTTCTAGCATATAGAAACGTTACTGACTTATGTGCATTAATCTTGTATCCCGCTACTTTGCTAAATTTGTTTATTAGCTCTAGTAGCTGTATCGTCGATTTCTCAGGGTTTTCTAGATATAAGATCATATCATCTGCAAACAATCACAGGTTTACTTCTTCTTTTCCAATTTGGATGCCTTTTATTTCTTTGTCTTGCCGGATTGCCCTGGCTAGCACTTCCAGCACAATGTTGAATAACAGTGGTGACAGCGGGCATCCTTGTCTTGTTCCTGATCTTAGAGGGAAGGCTTCAGTCTCTCACCATTGAGTACTATGCTGGCTGTGGGTTTTTCATATATGCTCTTTATCATGTTGAGGAAGTTTCCTTCAATTCCTAGGTTTTGAAGTGTTTTCATCAAAAAGGGATGTTGGATTTTGTCAAATGCTTTTTCAGCATCTATTGAGATGATCAATTGATTTTTCCCTTTTGACTTGTTAATGTGTTGTAATACATTGATTGATTTTCTTATGTTGAACCATCCTTGCATGCCTGGAATGAACCCCACTTGGTCATAGTGTATGATTTTTTTAATGTGTCTTTGGATTCGATTTGCAAGTATTTTGTTGAGGATTTTTGCATCTATATTCATTAGGGAGATTGGCCCGTAGTTTTCCTTTTTTGTAGCATCTTTGCCTGGTTTTGGTATTAGATTGATGTTAGCTTCGTAAAATGAGTTAGGTAGTGTTCCATTTTCTTCAATGTTTTGAAAGAGTTTGAGTAAGATTGGTGTCAGTTCTTTCTGGAAAGTTTGGTAGAATTCCCCTGTGAAGCCATCTGGCCCTGGGCATTTATTTATGGGAAGATTTTTGATGACTGATTGGATCTCTTTGCTTGTGATGGGTTGGTTGAGGTCTTCTATTTCTTCTCTGGTCAGTCTAGGTTGTTCATATGTTTCCAGGAAATTGTCCATTTCTTCTACATTATCCAGTTTGTTGCCATACAGTTGTTCATAATATCCTCTTATAATTTTTTTAATTTCTTCAGGATCTGCAGTTATGTCACCTTTTTCATTCATTATTTTCTTTATATGGGTCTTCTCTCTTTTTGATTTTGTCAGTCTAGCTAGGGGCTTGTCAATCTTGTTGATCTTCTCAAAGAACCAACTTTTGGTGATATTTATCCTCTCTATTGTTTTTTTGTTCTCTATGTCATTTATTTCTGCTTTAATCTTTGTTATTTCTTTTCTTGTACTTGGTTTAGGATTGGTTTGCTGTTCATTTTCTAGCTTCTTCAGTTGATCCATTAGTTCTTTGATTTTGGCTCTTTCTTCCTTTTTAATATATGCGTTTAGTGCTATAAATTTCCCCCTTAGCACTGCTTTGCTGCATCCCATAGGTTTTGGTATGTTGTGTTCTTATTTTCATTCGTCTCTATATATTTAGCAATTTCTCTTGCTATTTCTTCTTTAACCCACTGTTTGTTTAGGCGTGTGTTGTTTAACCTCCAGGTATTTGTGAATTTTCTAAGTCTCTGATGGTTATTGACTTCTAATTGTATTCCATTGTGGTCAGAGAATATGCTTTGAATAATTTCAAACTTTTTAAATTTATTGAGGCTTGTTTTATATCCCAGCATATGATCTATTCTGGAGAAAGTTCCATGAGCACTAGAAAAGTATGTGTATCCTGGTGATTTGGGATGTAATGTCCTGTATATGTCTGTTAAATCTAATTCATTTATCAGATTGTTTAGGTTTTCATTTTCCTTATTGGTCTTCTGTCTGGTTGATCTATCTATAGGAGAGAGTGATGTGTTGAAGTCTCCCACAATTATTGTGGAAACATCAATTGCTTCCTTTAGTTTTGCCAGTGTTTCTCTCATGTATTTTGTGGCACCTTGATTGGGTGCATAGACATTTACGATTGTTATTTCTTCTTGCTGAATTGCCCCTTTTATTAGTATGTAGTGGCCTTCTTTGTCTCTCAAAACATCCCTGCATTTGAAGTCTATTTTATCTGAGATTAATATTGCTACACCTGCTTTCTTTTGGCTGTAGCTTGCATGAAATATTTTTTTCCATCCTTTCACTTTCAGTTTCTTTGTGTCCCTGTGTCTAAGATGAGTCTCTTGTATGCAACATATTGATGGTTCATTTTTTTTGAGCCATTCTGCGAATCTATATCTTTTAATTGGGGAATTTAATCCATTTACATTCAACGTTATAACCGTGAAGGCATTTCCTGAATCAGCCATCTTATCCTTTCGTTTATGTTTGTCATATTTTTCCCCTCTGTCTATTAATATCCTTTATTGTACCCATACCGAATCTCTTTAGTACTGAAACTTTCTCCAAGTCTCTCTGTCCTTTCTTTGTTTCTCTGTCTGTAGGGCTCCCTTGAGTATCTCCAGTAGGGCAGGTCTCTTGTTAGCAAATTCTCTCAGCATTTGTTTGTCTGTGAAAAATTTAAGCTCTCCCTCAAATTTGAAGGAGAGCTTTGCTGGATAAAGTATTCTTGGCTGGAAATTTTTCTCATTCAGAATTTTAAATATATCGTGCCACTGCCTTCTCGCCTCCATGGTGGCTGCTGAGTAGTCACTACTTAGTCTTATGCTGTTTCCTTTGTATGTGGTGAATTGCTTTTCTCTTGCTGCTTTCAGAACTTGCTCCTTCTCTTCTGTGTTTGACAGTGTGATCAGTATATGTCTCGGAGTGTGTTTATTTGGATTTATTCTATTTGGAGTTCACTGAGCATTTATGATTTGTGTATTTATGTTGTTTAGAAGATTTGGGAAGTTTTCCCCAACAATTTCTTTGAATACTCTTCCTAGACCTTTACCCTTTTCTTCCCCTTCTGGGACACCAATGAGTCTTATATTTGGACGTTTCATATTATCTATCATATCCCTGAGGTCCATTTCGATTTTTTCAATTTTTTTCCCCATTCTTTCTTTTATGGTTTCATTTTCCCTTCTGTCATCTTAGAGGTCACTGATTCGTTGTTCAACTTCCTCTTGTCTTGTACTATGAGTGTCCAGAATCTTTTTAGTTTGGTCAACAGTTTCTTAATTTCCATAAGATCATCCATTTTTTTATTTAGTCTTGCAATGTCTTCTTTATGCTCTTCTAGGGTCTTCTTGATTTCCTTTGTCTCCCGTACTATGGTCTCATTGTTCATCTTTAGTTCTTTGAGTAGCTGCTCTAGGTGCTGTGTCTCTTCTGGTCTTTTGATTTGGGTGCTTGGGCTTGGGTTATCCATATCGTCTGGTTTTTTCATATGGTTTATAATTTTCTGTTGTTTTTGGCCTCGTGGCATTTGCTGAACTTGATAGGGTTCTTTTAGGATTTGTAGACCAATTGAAGTCTTTGTCTCTAATTTATCAGATCTACAGCTTCGTGGAGTACACTTTCTCTAACTAACCAGCAGGTGGCGTCCACGAGCCACCTGTTCTCCACAAGCCAGTTCTCCCCTGCTTAGCCTTTTTGGTGAGTGGGGGAGTGAGTCTTGTGGGGTCCAATTTGTGTACCAAGCTTGCGTGTGTAGTTGGTGTTGCCTGCCCTGTATATTGGGCGTGTTTCTGGGCAGTCAGGGAGGGGGTTGGCCCTAACAATCAAATCTCCCTGGTGATCCTAGAGTTTTAAAGCTGCTGCAATAGTCTAATCCTTCAGTTCAGTCCTGCCACAGTTTGTCTCTGCCACTGACCCACAAGTCCTTGGTATTGGCGTATGGCTCCTGAGACTTGCAATTGGGCCCCTCTTCCAGGCTGTGCACCCCAGGTCCTCTGTTGAGGGATGACTGTGGTATGTCACAGGTGAGTGCTGTCCCCCCAGGGCAGTTCTGGGCTGCTGGGCTTTGTAGGGTGGCTCCCAGTCTGCTCAAATGATGGCTGAATGGGGCTTTGTTAATTCACACTGCTCCACCTTCCCAACTCTGGGACAATCAGCTGAGGTTGCAGGGAAGGCTAATGTCCATGCCCAGTTTTGTGTTGTGTGCCTGTTATTTGAAGCACTTCCATCACACTGGGTTGTCTGGGGGCAGCTCTGGGCTATGGGGCTGGCGATGGGCAGGAGTGTTTCCTGTCCACCAGGATGATGGCTGTGAGTGGACACCCCCCTTTTCTTGGGAAGTTGTGGTGTTTAGTGAATTTTCTCAGCCACTTGATTTTTGCCTTTTGTCTCAGAGCTCTCTTAGTTCTGCTCTTGACTTGACCTGCCCAAATTGCAAGTCTTTGGAGCTTTCTGTATTGGGCTTCTTAGAGTACTTGTTTTAGAAAAAGAAAAAAGGTTTAAAAAAAAAAAAAAGTCCCTCCTCAGAGATCTAATGGGTTATTGAAATGCTAAGAGACAAAGCAACCAGGGCCATTAAGGAAGGGTCCACAGGGCAGAGAGGTCAGCTTTTCTTCAGGATTTGCATATGTGCCTCAGGGCCTGAGCTCTGCCCTTCCCCTTTCTATGTTCACCAGAACTCCACAATTCCTCCACTTTTATTTTGGAGTTTTTCGTGTTGTTTTTTTTCTATGCCTGTCTCCTCTCTGCTGGGCTGGCTGCTCTCAGATTTTCTGGTGTCTGGTCTCAGTCTATCTATGGTTGGAGTTTGAATCAGTAGAATGAGTTTCCGATAAGGGCTGCCACTGCAGTTCTCCCTTCTCCTTCCCGGAGCTGACGGCCCCTCCTCCCACGGGACTGAGCCTGGCAGGGAGGGGTGCGGGTCCCCTGGCCGCAAAAACTTACAGATTTCGCTGATCTCAGCAGTTCCACGTTTTCATGAGTGTTGTATGAAGTATGCCCAAAGTCAGATTGCTCTGTGGTGTCCAGTCCACGCAGTTCCTGGCTTTCTACCTACTCTCCTGGAGGAGTAACTAAAACATACAGCTCACCAGTCCTCCATCTTGCCCCGCCAAGACCTTTCTTTTTTAATGTAGCTGTTTAGTTCTATAAATTTCCTTCTAAGAACTGCTTTAACTGTATCTCATAATTTTTGATATGTTATGTTTTCACTTTCATACTTGCTATTTTCTTATAATTACCTCTTTGATCCATGGAGTTTTCAGAAGTGTGTTATTTAGTTTCCAAAAATTTGGGGATTTTCCAAGGATCCTTTTCATCACAGAACATACTTTGTATGACTTGATTCCTTTAAAATTTATTGAAAATTGCTTTATGGTCTGGAATATGGTCTTTCTTGGCAAGTGTTCCATATGCACTTGAAATTAATGTGTATTCTGTTGTTGAGTGAGTGTTTGATAACTGTTGATTAGGTCAGGATGATTGATAGTGTTGCTCAGGTTCTTGCTACCCTTACTGATTTTTTTGGCCACTTATATCTTTGATTGAGAGGAGGGTATTGAAATCTCCTGCTGCAGTGATGGATAGGCCTATTTCTCATTGCAGTTTTATCTGTTCTGCTTTGTGTATTCTGATGTTTGAAATCTCTATATATTCTTAATGAAACTTTGACTTTATGAAATGACCCTTTCTATTTGTGGTAATATTTTTTTTTTTTTGTTCCCAAATCAACCTTACCTTATATTACTATAGACACTACAACTTTCTTTTGATTATTGTTTCTATGTAATACTATACATGGATGCTTATATCTGCTTCCACATTCCATCTATTGTTAACAGTATGAAAAAGCCCAGGTGCACATTGAAAAATGAAGGCGTATTTAATAATCTTGTCAAATAATTGTGCATATTCTTCGATACTATAAAAAAAATTAACAAGTATTATTTTCTTAAATGTTAGTTGCCAGGCAGAATATAAAGTCCTAACAGTAAACATTTTATTCTCTTTCACTTTAAAATCCATTGGTCTAGCTTCCATTTTGAATGACCCTTTTACACATGCATGATTTTGTGCCATCACATTGGTTATTTGGCAAATATCAACTCACTGCTTTGTGAGTTCTTTCTTCCAAGTGTTGAAACGTTTCATTATACAATATCAAAATATCACATTCATTAATATCACCACTTAACTTATCAGAAAAAAAATTAGGTATTGTTAAGCTCTCAAGCCCATGGAGGCAGATAAATGTGACAAAATTCTAATTTTTACTATTAACGCTGGAATTTTATAATTGGCAAGCCATTTTGTCGTTATTTTCCTTGAAGAAAAATATTCATTTTTGAAAAAATGTTGGGCAAATACCTGAATATTCGCAATCATTGTTTGTCACTGTTTCTTTCATGTTAAAAGGTGTTCCATGAAAAATAAAGGCAGCTAGTTCAGCTTACAAAAGTAATTGCATGTATGTTTTTCATCAAGACAATGTCAATGCTTCCATATGCACCAGAGATACTTTTTGTATTCGAGGGTCAAGATTTATTAAAATTAATAATCTTTACTGCTTTGTCAAGAATGTTCCTAATTGACTCTGGATCTTTTTTCTTGCAAGCACATGGTGCCATTGCTTTGATTTGTACTAAGACACCATCAGTTTTGCCTACCATTTCATTTGCACCATCAGTGGACATGGCAATACAGTGAAAAATGTATATAACTGTTTAGTATTCTTATTATGTAAATAGTTTTGAACTTACAGACTCTGTGAGAAGGTCTCACTAATCCCTTACATGGATCTGTGAGTCATACCTTAAACAGAGGTACAGTAAGTATACAAGTTGGTTCTATCTAGTATAAAAATATATTGTTGGAATTATGAGAAGAAAGAACATATAAAGAAGCATGCTATTCAGATATTTGCTACATTATAAATAAATTTATACTAATGTCATGAATATTGATTGTTCAGTATTGTGTAGCAATCACGGGCATCAGATGTGCAAGACTTATATTTGTTTATTGACCATCTTCACTATTAATTATCCATGTGATGGTAGAACCCAAGTGTGTGTTCTTATGTAAATTAGTAGAACACAGCCATGTAAAAATATCTTGTGATTATTAAATTAAATGACATGTGAATTTGCCTAGTGTTCCAGTTTACTAAAGCTGCCAGAATGCAAAATACCAGAAATGGATTGGCTTTGAAAAAGGGGATTTATTAGGTCACAGATTTATAGTTCTGGGTCCATAAAAGTGTCCAAACTAAGGCATCAACATAGGATACCTGCACTGAAGAAAGTCCAATGGTGTCTCGAACACCTCTGTCAGCTGGGAAGGCAAATGGCTGGCATCTGCTGGTCTTTTGCTGCTGTGTTGTGTTTCCAAATGGCTTTCTCCAAAATGTCTCTGGTCTTCTGTCTCTCTTAGCTTCTCTCTCTTAGCTTCTGTGCATCCTTGCTTGTTCTCCCAGGGTGTTTTTCTCTAAGCATCTGGAGGGGGGGGGTCCTCTCTTAGCTTCTCTGGGGCAAACTCTGGGCTTCATCTCTTAGCTTAGCATCTCCAAACATCTTTTTGTCTGCAACTCCAAATGTCTTCAAGTATTGGGATCTACATTGGCTCTTGGCTTCTCCCAGGGGCAAACTCTTGATATGTATCTTAGGTTCTCTCCAAAATATCTCTCTCAGGTTCTCTGCTTGGTTCTCTGGGGCTTCACTCAGCTCTCTTAAGGACTCCAGTGATCTAATGAAGACCCACCCTGAGTGGGTGGGATCACACCCCCATGGAAATGATCTAATAAAAATGTCTCACCTATGGTTGGGTGGGTCACATCTCCATGGAAACAACCTACTCAAAAAGTCCCACCCTAATCAAAAGACTAATAAGTCTGCCCCCACAAGATTGCATTAAAGAACATGGCTTTTCTGGGGGACATAATAGATCCAAACTGACAAACCTAGGCTATAAGTTCACAGTAAATGTTAACATTTTAAAGAGGGAGGATATTATTACTTGTTTAAAATATTTTTAATGAAAGTCAACTCAGTTTTTTTCTAAATTGTTTTAATCAAAACTGATGGCCAACCTTGAAAAGATGAGTAGATGGAATTCATTTGCAGTTAGCAGTGTAGTTATATGTAATTTGGGGCTGTTTCTGTTTGAAAAGAATTCTTTTTTTATTATGTTGGCAAAATATTCCTCAGTTGATTTTATTTATGTTTTTATTATCATTCCTTTGAAAACTCTTTTTCCATAGACAATCTAAATATTAATTTCAGCATTATCTCTAAAGGATTCTAAATAAATGGAGACTAAAATACAAAGCTTTTTTATTTGAATTCAGGTCACTTCTGAGACAATTTTCTCCACCATGGACCACCATCTAAAAGACAAAGTCTATTCATTAGAAATGAATACTTATAAATAAAATTGATAGGAAAGTTCAGACACCAATATGTGTGGTAAGGAGCTGTGATAGTGACAAGAATTTACACATGAATAGTAGCACTTATTTTTCATCTATTTCCTATGCTAGATTGGATATGTACCCATATGTGGGCAGATACAATTATCTTCATTTTTATAAATATGATTGTTTTAGTTTTGTCATTGCTAAAGGAAATACCATGCAATGAGTTGTCTTAAACAATTGGAATATATTGGCTCATGGTTTTGGAGCTAGGAGAAGTCTAATATCGGGATGTCATCAAGGTGATGCTTTTTCCCAGAAGACTATATGGCACTGGTGCTGGCTGCTGGCAATCTTTGGTCCTTGGCTTTTCCTTCACATGGCAATGCACATGGCGGCCTCTCCTGGCTTCTCTGGGTTCTGCTGACTTCAGTTTCTGGCTGTTCTCTCTGGCTTTCTCTCTGTGACCTTCCTGGTTCAGCTGGGCCACACCTTAATTGAAGTAAACTTATCACAAGGCCCAGTTTATAAGAGTTCATACCCACCCAGAATGGATTAGGTTTAAGAACATGTTTTTCTGAGGTACACAGCTCCAAGGCACCACAATCACTATCAAGATTCAGGATGTTAACATAACTAGATTCCATATCTAGCCAGAACCAGAGCAGGGGTTTGAAACGGAGTCTTAATTAACTTCAAACTCCTTGTTGACTTTGGTGCTTTGTAGTAAGGATAATTATAATGAGTGAATTTTTCACAATTACCGTGTAGGACCACTGGATAGGGTTGTGCAGTTTGTAGACTTTACAAAGGAGCCAGGTAACAAGTCAAGATATGGTTGAAATCCAACCTTGAACCCAGCATTCTAAGTCTTTCACCTAACCATGGGGTTGCATATGTGCAGCATATTGATTCTAATTGTTCTAAATAATTACTGAGAGAGGGGTGCCGTTTTCTAATTTTCACGAAGGATCCACATAGACTAACAGAAGCCATGCTAGACGCTGCCAGATGCTTTTAATTCTAATCCTAAAGCCTATCCTTTAAAACATTCTTTATCACATTTCATAGATGCCGGCACTGAATTTCAGGGTCTTCCTGATTTCTGGAAAACTTGGGCTCCTTTTATGTTTCTATGTTCCTCTGTCCTTTTCTTCCACATTGCCCCTTCCACTGAACTTCATAACAACTCTTTTTAACAGCGATCCTGATTTTATAAAAGCTGCTAAATCTATTCTAAAACTCTCCTTCAGAGACAACTGCTACTTCATTCTTTTTAAAATCTTATTCATAGTCTTAATCAAGTACGTTCTTCCTGCCTGTCACACCTACAGCTCCCATGACAATTGTTCTTAGCTGGCAGATTTCCTTCAAGTACAATGGAACAGTTTAATATAGAAACAGACAAGTAGTTCAGAGAAACAAAATTGGGAAGCACTGACAAAGATGCTGTGATTTTCACTAGGATTTAGGTTTTTTTTTTTTTAATAAGATGGACTATATCCTAATCCACTTCTGCCTCCCCTTCCCACAAAAATGGCTTATATTCGTATGACAAGAGGCTTTTTACTGCCACCTCACTCTGTCCCATTATTTCAACCTTTTCCAGCAGCTTTGTGTTTGCTGAGCTTATTTATGTTTCTGTCACCTCATTAGTAGTAAAGTCCTGATGGAAAGGGGACAGGCCTTATTAATTTTATTTCCTATTGCTGTGCCCTATGCATGGTAGAAACTTTTCTATTGAACTGGATTCAATTGAAGCTAACAAGCCTGTCCTTAGGTATACATGGTCATATAGGACCCCACTAAACTAGTTAAAATTACCATTGTTGGTCAGAGAACAGATTAACAACTTTCTTAAAACAAGACTTATGCTCAAAACAGAATTTGGGAGATGGAAGAATGATAGTTATGACTTAAAAACTAAATATTTAGTTGTCATTATTGATATTTTTATGTCACCTTTCATGCTAATAACTTTCATTCATATATCTTAGCACTTTTTTTCCTACAAAGAATCTCACATTTATTTTTCATATTATTTTATAAATATACTGTAAGGAGTTAAAGGGTGTCAAATGTAATAATTTGCCAGCAATGGAAGGAGAAACTGAGGTACATAATGGATTAATTATATAGTTAATGCAAAGCAGAAGAGAATTCATTACTCAAGTCTCTTGATAAACTGCTGCTCATTTGACATTTTAGTTCTCTTCTATTTCTTTTAGCACATTAGTAATTTTATTTATGGTTATTAAACTATCCCTGTAGTCAGCTTTATTATTTTCCATTATAGGACAGATTCAGTGGCAATAGAGCCACCTGTCTCTTGTTACGAGGAAATAATAAAGGATTGAACTTACAGATAGTGTATAAACCAGGAAAGAAATTTGGTGTTCTTTTCCTTAAGATTTGCTTTTTATTAAGTCATGTTATTGAATTATTTTTTAAAATGATGGAGGAACCAGGGAAGCATGGACCAATTATAAGCTATTTCAGATATTGTTTGTCGTGTTCAAGAGTATCACTGTGACAATGCTGTCTTCTCAAAAGACAGAGAGAATACTGGTGGAATATCTGGGGGATTCTGACTATCTCCTTCCTGCATATCTACCTGCTTTTTGCTTTGCTTGATTCTTTTCCTTACTTCCTATCTTTTTCATTTATTTAATGGAAAATTCTATTATAATTTAAAGTTGTACTAGCTGCATAAATCATCTTTGTATCATATTGTTTCTCTCTGTAGCTCTTCTTCTATTTCTGTGATTTTATTTATTTATATTTTCCTTGAAATATTTACGTATTTATATCTTGTCTCCTGTCTACATTGCTAAGAGCAATTCTATTATATATTCAGCACAGATGATCCTGATATTATCATGATTCAAATTTTCTCATTCAGGTTTCTACTCAAATGTCACTTCCTGACCATGCTGTTTAAACTAAGCCTTTCATTCATATCTCATCACTCCTTCTCTGCTTACTTTACTTTACATTCACTTCCTAGCACCATTTAAAATTATATACATATTTATGCTTATAATTTTGTTTTGACAAGCCTTATCCATGTTTATTATCCCTCTCCCCCACAAAGGTATACACTCTGTAGAGAATGAGACTTTGTTTTATTGACTATTACATTCCCAGTGCCTAACATGCTGCATGGCTTATAGTGGTGTTCAGCAAATATTTGCTAAATACTTTATTTTTTTTTTTCATTTTCATATTAGGGAATATATTTCCATTTACATATTAGAAGGCAGTGATAAATTTTATGGGATATGCAGAATTTTGGTTTACACATAAATTTTCAAGAATATGAGTGTTCCAAATAAGATAACTACCATCTATTCACTGCATCTCTGTGCCCAGTACTGGGTCCCTGCTATTTGCTAGATGGTTTATACACATCATTGCTAGTCATAATAACAAGAAGAAAATATAGTATTATATATATTATTATATTAAGAGATTATTGAATTATTTAGCCTCTTCTTTTTCATTGGTAAAAACTCAGTTTAGTAATAATAGAAACCTTTTTTTAAAAGTTAGAATTAAGTCCATATTTGAGGGTTTTTTTAAAATAAAATTTGGGAACAATAGTGGAAGCAGTAGGAATTTTTAAAAGCATCCGATCTGAGTTTCTTTTTGGAAAAATTTCCCCCTCCTTATGATATAATCACTTTTCACTTAGTGTTCCTAAGCAAAAATCAAAAAACTGTCTTATTTTTTGTAATCCAAGCATTATGTTATTTTTTGAACCAATGTTCTGCTGTATAAATAATTTCTTTACTACCCAATTGCACTAGTAAAAAAAAAAAAAAAAAACAGGATTAAAAGATATAAAACAGGGATAAGCATTCTTTCTAGGTTCTTCATGTATATAAAGTAGATTGATGGATGTAAACTTGTCTCAACATCCTGTACTTGAATTTGCAGCACCAAAGTCTCCTGATAAGCTCCAAAGTGTTTTTAGAATTTGAAAAACTTTTAGAGACATAACACTTTTCTATGCCCTTTACTGAATGCAGGCACGCAGCCTTCTATAGAAGATTCAGTTACCAAGAAACTGAAGTAGTCTAGGAAAAATATTTGCCAATGACTATTTCTCTTTCAAAGGGCATTAACTGTATTTTTAAGAACTATTTAAAGAAATAACACAACCAATATTTTCCTGTTCACAGTATTTTGAAACCTTTAAGTGCCTTTGCAAAAGGGCACACTGAAAATTTTTCAGATAACCTTTATGTGGCTAAAGCTGTTTCCTATAAAGAATCCAGGAATACACTGAGTGATATTTGTGGAATATTTCCCTTCTCTCTTCTACAGTCTTTTCAATCTCTGTAATAGTAAAATAATTTTGTCTAATTAAAAATTCATTCAGTTTCCTTGGACAAGAGATTATTGTTAATTAAGCATATATTTATTTGTTAGTTTCAAAACAAAAAGATAGTTGATGAATTAATTAACCTACTTTATCATAATCATCAGATATGACATTTAAAGGACCATCTGAATATTAATATTTTTAAAATGACCTTCTATTTTGTAGTTTATTTGTTTGCTTTTGGGTTTTCTCATCTTAAAAAAGTGGGGAGAGGTGGTGGTGAAATAGAGATTTTGATGATTGCCATGGTATAGCAGAGGTTTAAAGCTCTGTGGTTATTAGTCATGTTTTTGCCACAGTCTGGTTCAGAATAAGATGCTACAAAATTTCCAAGGCACTATCCAGGCAACACTAACAACTTTTGAGGTTAAAGGGAATATGTGAGATAATCACCATCAACTCATCAAAGAGTTGCCAACTTTCAGAACAATGTTAAAGCTGTGAACATTAACCAGTGCACTTATTTTGTGCCCTTCTCCCTGCTGCCTATAGCTTCCAATTCCATTAAAATTTTTTCAGGATCTCAAATTATTAATTTCCTTTCCCTCTATACTTCTACCATAAATGTGTTGAAGAAATAGTGTTCATTGGTCTTAACTAGAGAGAAAGCAGTCTGATTATCCTACAGTGTCAACCTTGCCACTAGACACACTCTAATCCCGCCCCCCCACCCCGCCACCAATGATTCTGTTTTAATTGTTCTGGAGTATGACTTTGGCATTGGGATTTTTATAAGCTCCCTATGTGATTCTTATTTGCAAGTAAATAGATAGACATTGGGCTACCTGGTTTATATCATCCATGATAAGATGTTAGTGACAGGAGAATGTAATCTATTCAGAAGTCCTTGCATTTGAAAATAGGTGCTGATATAAAAATCATCTGATGAAACACACTTCATCATTATAAGCCCCTTCCAGTATCTTCTGTCTTGTCTAGCGTCTACATTTCTCCAGAAGCCAGAAGAAACAAGGTTGCCAATTTGATTCCCTCTTGCAAAAATGTTGCCAATTCTTTGTCTCCCTTAAATAAAGTTCTGATGAAAGTAATAAAGAAAGCAATGTCTGTGAGCAGCTTCCTTGAGCGAGTCCAGAAATTCCAGGGTCACCATAATAGAATACTAATGGAAATCAGAAACTAGGAGCAAGCATGAATCTAGAAGCAAATATACACTGCCTTTGAGCTTTCTAGGATTTGTGACGTATTACCAAGATAGCTATCACACATATCAGTACTTTAACAGGAGCACTCTTCCAAGGCATCCAAGACAAGAAACTTGACTTCAGGCTTGGTTTCTCTGTCCAGCATCTGCTGCTGACCCAGAGGGACGGAGCTGTCAGGCACCCAACGATGACGAAACCAAATGCATACGCAAAATCAGTCCTGGTTTGGGTGGGGAGTGGGGGGTGGGGTAGTTTGCCAGAAGTTGTTCTATGGTGAGAAAACAACCTTGAAGACTTGAAGGCATTTAATGTGTAATTAACATAAAACCAAGTTTTACATCACTAATCTTACCAAGGTAACTTGTACCTCTGGCTGCTAAACTCTAACTTAAAATGTGACTTCAACATCATTGTGTTTCAGCATCCTGATAGTTTGATATAAAAATAGTAAGTTAGCAAAGCAGCCTATCAAATGTTTAAGTCCTGAAACTTCAGAGTTAACCTATATAAACAGGAAGGGTTATTTCAGAAAATTCTGAGTTCAGGAGGCTTTTTAAAAAATCATGAACTCATTTAAATTTAAATTTATGAAGTATTTAAAAAGAATAAAAATAAAAGATTGCTACCACAAGATCACGGGAGAATGATTAGTGATGAACATCTAACCTGGGTGGTTTATGAACATTGGACAGAAAGATCAGTATAGTAACCTGCAGGTACAGATCTTAACATTATTATAAATTCCTTCTTATTATTTATTCACATTTTTCAGTTAGACAACACATCCATTTTTTTTTTTTTTACTATATTGAAACCATTAATTGATGTAATATATTTTTTTTGCAAATGTCTGATAGAATGCCATTTATGCTAGATGTATGTGATGGAGCAGAGATAGGTTTCAGAGTCATGGATCACTCTTTATAATTACTCCTCTTTTAGACTTTTGTTGTATACTGGAGCAATGGTTTTCTATTTCCCTCCCAGCTTGTCTGAGTGGCATAGCCCACTGTCATCAGCAGTATTACTTGCTTAATGTTGCAGAAGATAGAGTGGCAGGCTGGGGTGGGTCAACATGAAAGGCATCACTCCCAGGACTGCATTTCAGAATCTCTGGATGGTGGCATTTGAAATTGAAAAAGTCCCTTTTTCAACCTCTTCCAGGTGATTCTGATATACCTGATGGTTGCCCAAGAATTGCTGATTTGGAGTCCATTTGGGTTTCTATATTTCTATTTTAAGGGAAATAGAGAGGGTAGCTAGTTAGGTGGTTTTTAGATTTAACTATGATCTATGTAGAATCAACCTTCCATCTTCCCTCTTCAACTGCATTAAACACTCTCTTTCTTTGAACTCAATTTCTGAATTTGATTGGAATGCTATGTAAGCATTCCATTTGTGAAAGTTGGAGGGAGGGAGAAAAGGGAAAAATAGGGGAGCAGGCAAGTTTAAAAAATTAGGAAACATGATTTGCCAGTTTTTAGTTTACTGTTACCAACTGCAGTTCTTTGAGGTTTTGTTGTTGTTATTGTTGTTGTTGATTCCTCAACTCTCTTTTAGAACCAGATTTTTGCTAGGCGTTCAGTGAGTACTTGGAACTCATGCAGACATTAGCAATAAACAGAGAAGGTGATGTCTTGTGGTGGTAGTACATTCTTCCTGCCCTCAAAATGAAGCAGCCATTGGCTTTCTGGTGAGAGTTTCTACAGACTAATGCTTTTGCTTTCAAACTTCTTGCTTCTTGAAATGGAATTAACTCTGGGATGGGTAATACAGTTAGCCCTCTCATTCCATTTATGTCTTCTAGTGTATGAATCAGTTTTTCAGGTCTTTGGCTCAGAGCAGATTTTGATAATAGGCAAGAGAAAAGAATGTGGAATTCCCTTGGCCTGGTAGGAAGGACCACTTGGTAGAAAGATGAAGGGTGCAAAATGTGAGGACTTGATGCAACTTACTCTGGGCCCTAATTGAAACAGAGCAGTAAGGTATCACTTTACTAATCAAACATTAGCTTTCCTTTGCTTTGAATCCATTGTTCCCAAAGAAAGGAGAAGAGAAAGCACTGAATGCTACATGGAACAATGTCTGAGAAGGTTCATGAACCAAGACAATCCCACCATCTATTTTTTAATTCACTTATTTCCTTAAGAAAAAAATGAGCTGAACTCCTTGGAAACTGTATCAGTGCCTTGGGATATAATGACAAACAAATTGAAAAAATAACTGTAAAAGGATACCTATGTTTTACAGAGAGTGTCAGGGAAAGTCCCTCTGGGAAGATAACTTGAAAGCTGGGGCCTGAAGTATGAGAAGAAAAGAATCTAGTCGCATTTAAAGAGTGAGGTTAGAGGCAGTCCAGGCAGAAGGAAGCCCATATGCAAATATCCCGAGACAGGAAGCTCCTTCTTTGCCTCCCTTCTCCAGAAGTTAAAATAAACATTATGGGTTACAAATAAAAAGTATAAATAAAAAGTCAAACAAACAAAGCAACGAGTGTATAGCTGCAGGAGGGAAATGGGATGGAAGGAAGCCAGGCACATCTATTTGTTCTTATGACATTGATGGTTTGGTTCTATATAGGATGGTGGGCTCCTGGTATCAACTGCTCCATGGCATTTTCTTTTCTACTATTGCCCTTTTACCAGATTTTTTTAGTCCTACCTCCATTGTTAAACATATTGGATAATATAAGACTTTAGTTTTTAGGAATTACTTGTAATTAATATAATCAAGAAGAAGAAACTCTAGTAAGAAGACATTGTTTTGTTGAGTTAAAGTCAGGGAAACAGTAGAGAGGAGGTATTCAAATAAAGAGAAAAAGTGTATTTACAGATGTAAGTATGGCCAGGTAACCATCATTTTTGGCCCCAGAGTTTTACAGTAACACTGGACTAATGTTTTAGCTGAGTTGTATTGTATTTACAACTATTTAAGTAGCTAGGTTACCTTGAGGAAGTTACTTAGCTTTTCTAGGTCCTGGGGCTTGCATTGGAAGTTGATGATACAGTAATAGTTCTCTACTTTGTTCAGGGTTCCCTAGAAATCATTGAGAGGCAAAAATTTTCAGAGGAATCCCCAAAGTAGGAGGGAGTGAAAAAGGGAACAAGACAGGGAAAGAGAGAGGGCACATAGGAGGAAAAAAACTGTGCACGACATCATAACCTGTTTAGCAGATTACTCAGTCTCACAGGATGCCTTTACACCAAATGGGTGAATTCCTGGGATTTGGGTGTTCATTTATGAACTCCTTTTCAGCTCCTGTGTCCCATTGGTCAAACTATGCCCCACAAGCACTTACTTCCCCACTTCTGGTTGTAGTCTTTATGTTTCCAGGCAGTTGCTGCAAAATCCACAGCCCCCAAGGCTCAATCCAGCCACTGCTTGTGTGAGGGGGTTTGTTTATGCCAGTTGATACATTACAGGGTCGGTAGCAGCAGCTGTCATCTAGCTTCATAACCACAGGAGCAGAGGGAACTATAACCTGTGTTCTTCTGGCCAGAGAGTAAGGCAAGTGAGCTGATGGGGGGAGAGGGAAGGGCTACTTGTAAAGTGAGTCCAGTACACTCCCATTTGCTGAACACTTGTCTATGCTTCCTGTTTCAGGAAGATTATACTCATTATGTCTTCAGATGACCTCTAAGTTTATTTCTTGATCTGATGTGTGAGTGTGTGTTTCTGTGCGTGTGTACTTAGTGATAATATCTACACTGATACATATGATTTTCAATACTGAATGATACTAGTGTCTTCTCTTTCTCCCTCTCCCCAGCCCCCTAACATTGTTATTGTTATACCTGGCTTGGGTTATGCTTGCCAGGCCTGGATTTTGGGATTGTCAGTCAAAATTAGTTGAAGTTGTTACAAGGAGTGAAGGATAAATCAGAATATTGGAAGGCTTTTCAGAGTGTAGATGTAAATTCAGGAAAGAATGTTGGCAGAGCAGCCTCTGTATATTTACTAATGATGACTGATCAATCATGGGTATCAGTGATATGTTTTAGAGTGAAAAAAAGACAGTTTAAATCCATGCATTGTATGATCTTGAGCGGGTGACACTCTCAGACTCATTTTTCTCATCGGTGAAATAGGGATAAGATATCTCTGGTGCTGAGTTATTGTGAGGCTGACTTTCCAAGTGCCTTCCACAGTGTAAGTGACCAATAATATTGTTCCCTTGCCTGCTTCCCATACCTAGTTAGCTCCCTGCCACTGGTTTTGCCTGTTTATAAAATAAAACAAACAGATTTCTGTTGCTGTTTTTTGTCCTACGCTTTAATTGTGCACACACTCACTACAAATGCAAGAGCTGTAAAATATAGCACATTCTGCTGGTGCTCCCTTCCCTTTCTTCTTTTCCCTTCCCGCTGCCTCTGACATACTCCTCATTGTGTTTTCTCACTGAGGCTGCATAGGAAAGAAGATCCAATAAACATCTCATGACTCAGAGTCTGAAGGGTTCCTTTGGTTTCCTCAACCTAAGTGGAAAAGGGCATAGAGGCTGCTACGTTCTGGGTAGTAAAATACTATCAACAAGGGGGAGAAAAGGGTCCATAGCCTCTGATCTCATCAGGGGATTCAAATGAGGTTGGGGAAGGAAATGTTGGGAAAGCTTTACCCACAGTGGTACCATCTTCTCCTCTGAGAATCCTAGTTTCCCCCCAAATTCCCACTGCATGCAAATACCCTGCCTGTTCCTTCTGGAAATGTTATTTTAATTGTGTGAAAATGGCTTCTTCCTCTTTATAAAGAGGTGTGTGTGGGGGAGGGGTGGGTGGTAAACATGAGGATTTGCTTTCTCTACTTTGCTTCACAAAGAAATTCTCTTGTTTGGTAAATAGCAGGTTCCATGAACTTATAATACACTTGAAAGATTTTAATTAAATTTCCTCACCAGAAAATTCACACATTTTTCTAAATGCGATGCTTCTAAGTACTGGTCTTAGACTGAAAATCAGTAGTCATTTGAAGCCCCTTTCAAAGCATTGTCGTTGCTTGCATCCTTGTACTGCTTATGTTTTGATCACTGTTAGGGACTTTTGTTGTGTTATTGTTAACATCCAGTATCTAAAAATTAAAAAAAAAAAAAAAAAATTAGTTTCTTTTCTCTCCTTTGGCTAGAGAGTTCCATCTACTTTCTAAGGCATTTTTAGCAGTGCTAAACTGCCATAAGGCTTGAGGAGATCAGTCTAAAAATTGTTGCTATAAAAGGAAAAAATGACCTGGAAATAACACATTATGTGTGAAAATCAAAAGGGTAATAAAAAGCATTCTGATATTCAGAACAGCTGTACATTTATCTATTTGATGATGGTATTATCTGGAATACTGTGTAAGTTGTACAATCTGACAAAGTCTTAGTAGCTTCATGTCCAGTTTACTTGCAAATTGCCTTTGTAACCTTATCAGTCTCATTTATTAGGAATGAATCTTTCAGTTAATAGAGATGATCCAGTTAAGTCCCAAAGTTTCTTTCCAAGTGGGATAAGGGCTATTTTTCTGAAGAATCAATTGAGGTTATCTAAAACAACTTATTTTGAAATAGAGGTAAATAATCACAAAGGTACACTTGCAAGATTGATGTAGAGATAGTATTTCGCTCTTATGCTGTATCAGGTTTTTGCTCCCTAAAACCTTCCAATTCAGTGGCTGGTTGTACATGTGGAGGATGAGCTCTGAATCTTTGCTTTTGTCTTGTGGTTTGTCCTATTTATTCACTTCACAGATATTTATTGTGACAATATCATATGCTCAATGAATTATGTTAAAGCCTGGAAGAGATTCCAAGGTGAATAAAACGTAATGAATTTCCTTAGGGAGAAATGCTCCTGGCACCCACTTTCTTTAAGTGGCCTTTTCTCTCAGCTGGCTACTTAGGTGCTATCTATTAATATTTCTCAAATCAAACATGCAATGGCACAGTGAAAGCACAGACTTGGGTGTCTCAAAGCTAGAGAAAGGAGGAGAAGTGGCAGAGGAGGACATAAACCTAAGAAGTTGTGACTAAAGGAGAAAGGTGAGGTTGGAGAAATCTGGGACTTGCAGTGGTGGCACACCTTCCATGGTCTTTGGACTAACAAGTGAAAATCATTATTCTGTACAAACCAGGCTACGCACAATTCCCTGAACAAACCAAGTTTGATACCAACAGGGCTTTGCTATGGTGGATTTTCAATCCAAGAATATATGTACTCCTTTCATTTATATATATATATATATAATCTTTATACTAATTACATTAATCTTTTCATTAATTATATATAATCTTTTAAGGTCACCTCAAATTTCAGTTTCTGAATATAGCTTTTTCTTACCTCTTCACTAAAGGCAAAATCAGTTGTTTTCCTATCTGTGTTGCCACAGCAGTTTATATTTATTTAGCACATAGCCCAAAACTGTTTGACAAAGTGTCTCTTGCCTCTAATAGCTCACCATTGCATCCTCATGACTTGCATTGTGACTTGAGCATAAAAGGCTCAGTATAAACAATCACTGAACAAGTGTAGTTGAGATATAAGAAAGGCCAGTGGAGGAGGGTGAAGACGAGATGGATTTGGGTGCTACCGTTAGTTCTCAATCCTATTTTACTGACAGATTGACATAAATAGCCCCAGGACAGTGACTTTCTTTTACTCATTCATTCAACAAATATTATTTGAGTGCCTGGGATGTAGCAGGCACTGTTTAAGGCAGTGGGGATATTTTCTGGGTAGGGTTATGACTAGAATCTAAATCTTCTAAAGATTTTGAAGAACTTTAGAAGTGTTTCTGACTGTTTTCCCTCTTTCTTTTCTTGGATCACATGTTGTTTCTCTCTTTCTAAAGTTAGAAAGATACCTTCAAATTCTTTCTAATACGATTTTCAGGAAACTTTTTAGCACCCTCCTCCAGAATCTGTCTGTTTATCTAATTTTATTTATGGGACAAGGATGAATAACTAATTCGATTTATGCATGGAAAACATTTTTTTAGAGGGAATATGTCCAGTTAATCTTATTTGTCATCATCTTGAACACGAAATGTGTATTTAGAATATTTGTATAACTCTGTAAAATGAAAAAGGAAATTATATGTCAGTGCATTGTTTTCTAAACTGGAAATCATTTTGTTTTAAAAGTTAATAATGGAAACCATATTAAAATTGAATAAAATATGAAATATGTCAGTTTGTTTTTTATCCTGCTATAAAAAAGGGAATGAAAGTAAGAAGGTGAAAAGGGGAAAAGAGAAAAATGGAAGAGGGAGAAAGAGCAGGAAAGGGAGATGGGGAAAAGCAGAGGTGAAGTAGGAGAGAGACCTGTTTACAATAAGAACAGTAATATTACTTGCAAAAATAAATGAAAATGCCTACATGACATTGAATTAGAGACCCATAAGTTCAGATACATAAAATGTAACTTTATTTTTACTGTAACTGCAATTTCTTTTTCAAAAACCCCATTTTTGCCTAAGTCAGAAAACTTTATTAACTTACTCTTAAAGAGGTAAAATGAGTGAATTCTTAGTCAATCAGGTTTAAAGAAAATTATTTATTTCCTCTTCTCTTCTCTTTGTAATGCTTATGGAAAGGACATTGCCACAATGTTGGGGAGCCACCATCTACTTCCACGGCTTATCCCTCTGTCCTACCTGGCCTCCTCGTCACCAGTTTAGTTCATGAGTGTGTCCCTCTTCCATGTGAGCAAAGTTAGAGGCATATCTGTGCCCTGCTCTCATGGTTGTCCCAATCATCCTCTGTGCTGCTCAGGTAGTGCACTTCCTCATCCTGCCTGGGTGTTGTCTTCCAGGTACTTTTAATCAGTTAATCTCAACTGACATCCAAGGAGGCGTGGACACTTCGGCATGGCCAGGCATGGCGCTCCAGGGCCTCAGGGATCTTGAGCTTCTCACTCTTAGATGTCCAGTTTCTACTCAATAGCTGCTCATCTATGTGGCACAGGAACTACTGTATAAAGTATTATCTGCGAAATAAGGACTAGTCCTTCATTACCCTTGAATTTCTGTGCAAAACACTGGGGAGAGATCATCATGCTCCTCTCCTCTCCTCCCAACTCAGTTCTTGGTCCAAGGTGTGGTGAGTGAAAACAGAGAACTAGATTTCCCGACACCTATACCACCCTCACTCACATCTCGGCTTTCTTTCCACATTTGTTCCTACTGCTCCAACTTGGAGTTTTGTTGGTTTGGTTTGGTTTGGGCTTTATTTTCTAGTGGATAATAAGGAATGGGAAAAAAACATCCCATCATATCTACTTTAAAAATTGTCCATGACTTACACCTGGTCTACACTTCTGAGTTTAGAAATCTATAATTTTAACTTGTGCCGTGACAGTACAGATGCCCAATGCCCCTTGTTCTCCTCCAGATAATAGTTGTTAAGCAGAATTTCTAAATCTTTAGGAAAACTATTGTTGCATATATTTTTCTATTTCATCTGTTTTCATTTTACCGGGGCAATTATGGCTTATTTGTTTCTCCTTTTTATTAGAGATGCAAATATTTAAATGTCTACCTTTGGTGCCAAAAAAATAGTATCTATCTCATTTTCCTTTATGACTCATTTAGTGTGCTGTTTGTACTGGATATATACATACACCCATACTATAGAGGCATACACACACATACACACACACACACATACCCATTTAGAAAACTCTAAATGGGAAAATTGGTTGCACGAATAGAGCCAAACAGCGTGGTGGTGTTTGACTTAGACACACATGGCATTGATGAAAGAGGAGGGATACATCTCTCTAAGTAGTTAGCAGATCAGTGACATCACGTTTAAATCAATCCACATTCTATTTTGGACTCTAATTTCTAAGTCACTTCAAATTTTTTTAGAAATAGGTATGATATCAATCTTAAATAAATAAATCCACAAATATCCATTCTCTAGGCAAACTATATTTAGAAATAGGTCATTCACCTTAAAGATTCTTCAAATTATGGTGGGTAAAGTGAGGTAAATGGTGATGAATGAAATGTCTTTAGAGTTCAAGAAGTGGAAAATGTATTTTTCCCTATTCTGTTCTATTTAAAGGCAAAATTATTCTGCTTTAATTGTTTAACTTAAATTTTGCTTCTTGAGTATTTATTATGGATACACAGTATTTCTTGGCTGTGTATAAAATCATTTTTTTGTTTTTTTCTTGCAGTTTCCAATGACTTAAAGTTGTCAAAATTGTAAAAGAAAAAATAATAATTGTTTTAAGATGTTTCTAAATTCACTCACCAACTGAAAGGAGCTATTTTTTTTTCAGAATTTTTTTCTAAGAATACTTTCCAAAAATCAAACTAGGCAATCTGATTTTATATCTATTTTTCTTTTTTAAATTCAGTTTTATTGAAATATATTCAGAAACCATACAGTCATCCATGGTATACAATCAACTATTCACAGTATGATCATATAGTTATGCGTTCATCACCACAATCTATTTCTGAACATTTTCCTTACATCAGAAAGAATCAGAATAAGAATAAAAAATAAAAGTGAAAAGAGAATACCCAAACCATCCCCCCATCCCACCCTATTTGTCACTTAGTTTTTACTCCCATTTTTCTACTGATTTTTTTTCAATTTTTTAACTTTGTTTATCAAAAAATTAAAAACAAACAGGCAAACAACAACCAAAAAAACCCCACAACATTTCAAACAAAGCAATGGATTAAGGAAAACAAATAACCTAAAATAACTACTTTGCTTCCAATATGTTCCTACCATACCCCAAGAAAATTAATAAACCATGTCCAAACAGAGGAGTAAGAAAAACAAATAATCTAAAATAACTACATTGCTTCCAACATGTTCCTACCATACCCCAAGAAAATTAACAACCCCTAAGAAAACAAAGGAATAAGAGAAAAAAAAGCCTTAAATAACTCTATTGCTTCCAACATGATCTTACTATATCCAAGAAAGTTTACAAACCATAATCATTCCTGAGCATTCCCATAACATTGAGATTACCCTCCATAGTTTATCTGTTCTTATTAGATTATCATTCCCCCTCCACTAATTGGTATCTCTAGGTCCCCTACATTCTACAGTATAAAACATTGTACATTTTTCACAGAATTCACATTAGTGGTAACATACAATATCTCTCTTTTTGTGCCTGGCTTATTTTGCTCAGCATTATGTCTTTTTTTTTTTTTTTTTTAATCTTCATTTTATTGAACTATATTCATATACCACGCAGTAATACAAAACAAATCGTACTTTCGATTGTTCACAGTACCATTACATAGTTGTACATTCATCACCCAAATCAATCCCTGACACCTTCATTAGCACACACACAAGAATAACATGAATAATAATTAGAGTGAAAAGGAGCAATTGAAGTAAAAAAGAACACTGGGTACCTTTGTCTGTTTGTTTCCTTCCCCTATTTTTCTACTCATCCATCCGTAAACTAGACAAAGTGGAGTGTGGTCCTTATGGCTTTCCCAATCCCATTGTCACCCCTCATAAGCTACATTTTTATACAACTGTCTTCGAGATTCATGGGTTCTGGGTTGTAGTTTGATAGTTTCAGGTATCCACCACCAGCTACCCCAATTCTTTAGAACCTAAAAAGGGTTGTTTAAAGTGTGCGTAAGAGTGCCCACCAGAGTGACCTCTCGGCTCCTTTTGGATTCTCTCTGCCACTGAAGCTTATTTCATTTCCTTTCACATCCCCCTTTTGGTCAAGAATATGTTCTCCGTCCCACGATGCCAGGTCTACATTCCTCCCCGGGAGTCATATTCCACGTTGCCAGGGAGATTCACTCCCCTGGGTGTCTGATCCCACGTAGGGGGGAGGGCAGTGATTTCACCTTTGAAGTTGGCTTAGCTAGAGAGACAGGGCCACATCTGAGCAACAAAGAGGCATTCGGGAGGAGGCTCTTAGGCACAACCATAGGGAGGCCTAGCCTCTCCTTTGCAGCAACCGTCTTCCCAAGGGTAAAACCTGTGGTAGAGGGCTCAACCCATCAAACCACCAGTCCCCTATGTCTGTGGTCATGTTAGCAACCATGGAGGTGGGGTAGGTGAATACCCCTGCATTCTCCACAGGCTCCTCAAGGGGGCACTGCATCTTTTTTTTTTTTCCTTTTTTTTTTTTTTTTTTTAACTTTCCCTTCTTTTTTAAATCAACTGTATGAAAAAAAAGTTAAAAAGAAAACAAACATACAATAAAAGAACATTTCAAAGAGACCATAACAAGGGAGTAAGAAAAAGACAACTAACCTAAGATAACTGCTTAACTTCCAACATGTTCCTACTTTACCCCAAGAAAGTTACCTAATATAGCAACATTTCTGTGAACTTGCTCCTACTATGTCCATCAGAAATTAACAGACCATAGTCATTCCTGGGCATCCCCAGAACATTAAATAGCTTATCTGTTCTTCTTGGATTATTGTTCCCCCTTCCTTAATTGCTCTCTATTGCTAGTTCCCCTACATTCTACATTATAAGCCATTTGTTTTACATTTTTCAAAGTTCACATTAGTGGTAGCATATAATATTTCTCTTTTTGTGCCTGGCTTATTTCGCTTAGCATTATGTCCTCAAGGTTCATCCATGTTGTCATATGTTTCACCAGATCGTTCCTTCTTACTGACGCGTAGTATTCCATCGTGTGTATATACCACATTTTATTTATCCACTCATCTGTTGAAGGACATTTGGGTTGTTTCCATCTCTTGGCAATTGTGAATAATGCTGCTGTGAACATTGGCGTGCAGATATCTGTTCGTGTCACTGCTTTCCGATCTTCCGGGTATATACCGAGAAGTGCAATCGCTGGATCGAATGGTAATTCTATATCTAGTTTTCTAAGGAACTACCAGACTGACTTCCAGAGTGGCTGAACCATTATACAGTCCCACCAACAGTGAATAAGAGTTCCAATTTCTCCACATCCCCTCCAGCATTTGTAGTTTCCTGTTTGTTTAATGGCAGCCATTCTAATCGGTGTTAGATGGTATCTCATTGTGGTCTTAATTTGCATCTCTCTAATACCTAGTGAAGCTGAACATTTTTTCATGTGTTTCTTGGCCATTTGTATTTCCTCTTCAGAGAACTGTCTTTTCATATCTTTTGCCCATTTTATAATTGGGCCGACTGTACTATTGTCATTGAGTTGTAGGATTTCTTTATATATGCAAGATATCAGTCTTTTGTCAGATACATGGTTTCCAAAAATTTATTCCCATTGAGTTGGCTGCCTCTTTACCTTTTTGAGAAATTCCTTTGAGGTGCAGAAACTTCTAAGCTTGAGGAGTTCCCATTTATCTATTTTCTCTTTTGTTGCTTGTGCTTTGGGTGTAAAGTCTAGGAAGTGGCCGCCTAATACAAGGTCTTGAAGATGTTTTCCTACATTATCTTCTAGGAGTTTTATGGTACTTTCTTTTATATTGAGATCTTTGGTCCATTTTGAGTTAATTTTTGTGTAGGGGGTGAGGTAGGGGTCCTCTTTCATTCTTTTGGATATGGATATCCAACTCTCCCAGCCCCATTTGTTGAAAAGACCATTATGACTCAGTTCAGTGACTTTGGGGACCTTATCAAAGATCAGTCGGCCATAGATCTGAGGGTCTATCTCTGAATTCTCAATTCGATTCCATTGATCTATATGTCTATCTTTGTGCCAGTACCATGCTGTTTTGGCAACTGTGGCTTTATAATAAGCTTCAAAGTCAGGGAGTATAAGTCCTCCCACTTCGTTTTTCTTTTTTAGAGTGTCTTTAGCAATTCGAGGCATCTTCCCTTTCCAAATAAATTTGATAACTAGCTTTTCCAAGTCTGCAAAGTAGGTTGTTGGAATTTTGATTGGGATTGCATTGAATCTGTAGATGGGTTTGGGTAGAATTGACATCTTAATGACATTTAGTCTTCATATCCATAAACATGGAATATTTTTCCATCTTTTAAGGTCCCCTTCTATTTCTTTTAGTAGAGTTATGTAGTTTTCTTTGTATAGGTCTTTTACATCTTTGGTTAAGTTTACTCCTAGGTACTTGATTTTTTTAGTTGCTATTGAAAATGGTATCTTTTTCTTGAGTGTCTCTTCAGTTTGTTCATTTCTAGCATATAGAAACATTACTGACTTATGTGCATTAACCTTGTATCCCGCTACTTTGCTAAATTTGTTTATTAGCTCTAGTAGCTGTATCGTCGATTTCTCAGGGTTTTCTAGATATAAGATCATATCATCTGCAAACAATGACAGTTTTATTTCTTCTTTTCCAATTTGGATGCCTTTTATTTCTTTGTCTTGCCGGATTGCCCTGGCTAGCACTTCCAGCACAATGTTGAATAACAGTGGTGATAGCGGGCATCCTTGTCTTGTTCCTGATCTTAGAGGGAAGGCTTTCAGTCTCTCACCATTGAGTACTATGCTGGCTGTGGGTTTTTCATATATGCTCTTTATGATGTTGAGGAAGTTTCCTTCAATTCCTACCTTTTGAAGTGTTTTTATCAAAAAGGGATGTTGGATTTTGTCAAATGCTTTTTCAGCATCTATTGAGATGATCAATTGATTTTTCCCTTTTGACTTGTTAATGTGTTGTAATACATTGATTGATTTTCTTATGTTGAACCATCCTTGCATGCCCGGAATGAACCCCACTTGGTCATGGTGTATGATTTTTTTAATATGTCTTTGGATTCGATTTGCAAGTATTTTGTTGAGGATTTTTGCATCTATATTCATTAGGGAGATTGGCCAGTAGTTTTCCTTTTTTGTAACATCTTTGCCTGGTTTTGGTATTAGATTGATGTTAGCTTCATAAAATGAGTTAGGTAGTGTTCCATTTTCTTCAATGTTTTGAAAGAGTTTGAGTAAGATTGGTGTTAGTTCTTTCTGGAAAGTTTGGTAGAATTCCCCTGTGAAGCCATCTGGTCCTGGGCATTTATTTGTGGGAAGATTTTTGATGACTGATTGGATCTCTTTGCTTGTGATGGGTTGGTTGAGGTCTTCTATTTCTTCTCTGGTCAGTCTAGGTTGTTCATATGTTTCCAGGAAATTGTCCATTTCCTCTACATTATCCAGTTTGTTGCCATACAGTTGTTCATAGTATCCTCTTATAATTTTTTTAATTCCTTCAGGATCTGCAGTTATGTCACCTTTTTCATTCATTATTTTGTTTATATGGGTCTTCTCTCTTTTTGATTTTGTCAGTCTAGCTAGGGGCTTGTCAATCTTGTTGATCTTCTCAAAGAACCAACTTTTGGTGATATTTATCCTCTCTATAGTTTTTTTGTTCTCTATGTCATTTATTTCTGCTTTAATCCTTGTTATTTCTTTTCTTGTACTTGGTTTAGGATTGGTTTGCTGTTCATTTTCTAGCTTCTTCAGTTGATCCATTAGTTCTTTGATTTTGGCTCTTTCTTCCTTTTTAATATATGCGTTTAGTGCTATAAATTTCCCCCTTAGCACTGCTTTTGCTGCATCCCATAGGTTTTGGTATGTTGTGTTCTCATTTTCATTCGTCTCTATATATTTAGCAATTTCTCTTGCTATTTCTTCTTTAACCCACTGTATGTTTAGGAGTGTGTTGTTTAACCTCCAGGTATTTGTGAATTTTCTAAGTCTCTGATGGTTATTGACTTCTAATTGTATTCCACTGTGGTCAGAGAATGTGCTTTGAATAATTTCAATCTTTTTAAATTTATTGAGGCTTGTTTTATGTCCCAGCATATGATCTATTCTGGAGAAAGTTCCATGAGCACTAGAAAAGTATGTGTATCCTGGTGATTTGGGATGTAATGTCCTGTATATGTCTGTTAAATCTAATTCATTTATCAGATTGTTTAGGTTTTCAATTTCCTTATTGGTCTTCTGTCTGGTTGATCTATCTATAGGAGAGAGTGATGTGTTGAAGTCTCCCACAATTATTGTGGAAACATCAATTGCTTCCTTTAGTTTTGCCAGTGTTTCTCTCATGTATTTTGTGGCACCTTGGTTGGGTGCATAGATATTTACAATTGTTATTTCTTCTTGCTGAATTGCCCCTTTTATTAGTATGTAGTGGCCTTCTTTGTCTCTCAAAACATCCCTGCATTTGAAGTCTATTTTATCTGAGATTAATATTGCTACACCTGCTTTCTTTTGGCTGTAGCTTGCATGAAATATTTTTTTCCATCCTTTCACTTTCAGTTTCTTTCTGTCCCTGTGTCTAAGATGAGTCTCTTGTATGCAACATATTGATGGTTCATTTTTTTTGATCCATTCTGCGAATCTATATCTTTTAATTGGGGAGTTTAATCCATTTACATTCAACGTTATAACCGTGAAGGCATTTCTTGAATCAGCCATCTTATCCTTTGGTTTATGTTTGTCATATTTTCCCCCTCTCTCTATTAATATCCTTTATTGTACCCATACCGAATCTCTTTAGTACTGAACCTTTCTCCAAGTCTCTCTGTCCTTTCTTTGTTTCTCTGTGTGTAGGGCTCCCTTGAGTATCTCCAGTAGGGCAGGTCTCTTGTTAGCAAATTCTCTCAGCATTTGTTTGTCTGTGAAAAATTTAAGCTCTCCCTCAAATTTGAAGGAGAGCTTTGCTGGATAAAGTATTCTTGGCTGGAAATTTTTCTCACTCAGAATTTTAAATATATCGTGCCACTGCCTTCTTGCTTCCATGGTGGCTGCTGAGTAGTCACTACTTAGTCTTATGCTGTTTCCTTTGTATGTGGTGAATTGCTTTTCTCTTGCTGCTTTCAGAACTTGCTCCTTCTCTTCTGTGTTTGACAGTGTGATCAGTATATGTCTCAGAGTGGGTTTATTTGGATTTATTCTATTTGGAGTTTGCTGAGCATTTATGATTTGTGTATTTATGTTGTTTAGAAGATTTGGGAAGTTTTCCCCAACAATTTCTTTGAATACTCTTCCTAGACCTTTACCCTTTTCTTCCCCTTCTGGGACACCAATGAGTCTTATATTTGGACGTTTCATATTATCTATCATATCCCTGAGGTCCATTTCGATTTTTTCAATTTTTTTCCCCATTCTTTCTTTTATGCTTTCATTTTCCATTCTGTCATCTTCGAGGTCACTGATTCGTTGTTCAACTTCCTCTAGTCTTGTACTATGAGTGTCCAGAATCTTTTTAATTTGGTCAACAGTTTCTTTAATTTCCATGAGATCATCCATTTTTTTATTTATTCTTGCAATGTCTTCTTTATGCTCTTCTAGGTTCTTCTTGATTTCCTTTATCTCCCGTACTATGGTCTCATTGTTCATCTTTAGTTCTTTGAGTAGCTGCTCTAGGTGCTGTGTCTCTTCTGGTCTTTTGATTTGGGTGCTTGGGCTTGGGTTATCCATATCGTCTGGTTTTTTCATATGCTTTATAATTTTCTGTTGTTTTTGGCCTCGTGGCATTTGCTGAACTTGATAGGGTTCTTTTAGGATTTGTAGACCAATTGAAGTCCTTATCTCTAATTTATCAGATCTACAGCTTCGTGGAGTACTCTTTCTCTAACTAACCAGCAGGTGGCTTCCACGAGCCACCTGTTCTCCCCAAGCCAGTTCTCCCCTGCTTAGCCTTTTTGGTGAGTGGGGGAGTGAGTCTTGTGGGGTCCAATTGGTGTACCAAGCTTGCGTGTGTAGTTGGTGTTGCCTGCCCTGTATATGGGGCGTGTTTCTGGGCAGTCAGGGAGGGGGGGTGGCCCTAACAATCAAATCTCCCTGGTGATCCTAGAGTTTTAAAGCTGCTGCAATAGTCTAATCCTTCAGTTTAGTCCTGCCACAGTTTATCTCTGTCACTGACCCACAAGTCCTTGGTATTGGCGTATGGCTCCTGAGACTTGCAAGTGGGCCCCTCTTCCAGGCCGTGCACCCTGGGTCCTCTGTTGAGGGATGACTGTGCTATGTCACAGGTGAGTGCCGTCCCCCCAGGGCAGTTCTGGGCTGCTGGGCTGTGTAGGGAGGCTCCCAGTCTGCTGAAATGATGGCTGAATGGGGCTTTGTTAATTCACACTGCTCTACCTTCCCAACTCTGGGACAATCAGCTGAGGTTGCAGGGAAGGCTAATGTCCACGCCTAGTTTTGTGGTGTGTGCCTGTTATTTGAAGCACTTCCGTCACACTGGGTTGTCTGGGGCAGCTCTGGGCTATGGGGCTGGCGATGGGCAGGAGTGTTTCCTGTCCACCAGGATGATGGCTGTGAGCGGACACCCCCCTTTTCTTGGGAAGTTGTGGTGTTTAGTGAATTTTCTCAGCCACTGGATTATTGCGTTTTGTCTCAGAGCTGTCCTAGTTCTGCTCTTGACTTGACCTGCCCAAATAGTAAGTCTTTGAAGCTTTCTGTATTGGGCTTCTTAGAGTAATTGTTTTAGAAAAAGGAAAAAGGATTAAAAACAAAACAAAACAAAAAAAAACGGGCCCTCCTCAGAGATCTAATGGGTTATTGAAATGCTAAGAGACAAAGCAACCAGGGCCATTAAGGAAAGGTCCACAGGGCAGAGAGATCAGCTTTTCTTCAGGATTTGCATATGCGCCTCAGGGCCCTTCCCCTTTCTATGTTCACCGAACTCCAAAAATCCTCCGCTTTTATTTTGGAGTTTTTCGTGTTGTTTTTTTTCTATGCCTGTCTCCTCTCTGCTGGGCTGGCTGCTCTCAGATTCTCTGGTGTCTGGTCTCAGTCTATCTATGGTTGGAGTTTGTATCAGTAGAATGAGTTTCCGATAAGGGCTGCCACTGCAGTTCTCCCTTCTCCTTCCCGGAGCTGACAGCCCCTCCTCCCCAGGGACTGAGCCTGGCAGGGAGGGGCGCGGGTCCCCTGGCCACAAAAACTTACAGATTTCGCTGATCTCAGCAGTTCCACATTTTCATGAGTGTTGTATGAAGTATGCCCAAAGTCAGATTGCTCTGTGGTGTCCAGTCCACGCAGTTCCTGGCTTTCTACCTACTTTCCTGGAGGAGTAACTAAAACATACATCTCACCAGTCTGCCATCTTGCCCCGCCTCTGATTTTATATCTATTATATATAATTTCAAACACAAATCATTGAAAAAGTTTTATTATGTATTTGAAGTTGAAAGAGTACATGGATTTTAAATTGAATTAATTCATGTGCTAGATAAAACCAAGGCAAAGATTGAATTAATAAATTGGAGATTGGGTCATATTCAGTTTCCACCTCAACTTGATTCATAAATTTCAGAAAGGAGTACTCGTTGTTTCTTAGAATGAGTATACACCTTAGAGGCTCTGTTTTCTAGCCTACAATCAAAGTAAGAAGTTGCTTTTGTTAATAATTTTAATGCTTTCAAATTAAAGAAGTTTCATTATATGAGTACCTTATTTTAAGAGGGTCATAAAAACATGGACACATTCTCAAATTCCAACTCTCTCTACCCATTTACTTTCCTTCAGAGCACTTGTAGGTCTTTCATTTTCTTCTTGTTTGGTTTATTTATGTTTATTTTTTTCTCCATTAACTAGAATATTATCTCCACGAGATTGAAGGCTTTGTCTGTTTTATTCACTTCAGCATCCTTGGTACCTACAATAGTTTGTGGCAGATGGTAGATATTCAATGAAAATATACTGAGAGAATGATGAAAATATAAAAACTCTGCCAGCTTAGGTGAAATAAAAATAACTAAAGATTGGGACTTGGAAAAGAAGCATAGTAGTTCTTTCCAAAATAATGTGCTTAGATTTCTTTCATTTACTCAATGTGGCTCCAAAGGTTTAAATAAAGATCCACGAAGAGAAATTATGGAGGGGCATGTCTAAAAATTATAGATATCATAAGTAACAATGACTGACAATGAAATTGAGAACCATGTCTAGATTTTAGTCTTTATACTATTTTTACATTCAAATGCATCAATAATGCAGTGTCTGAAAATGGGTACCATGGAACTCTAGCTGCCTGATACACCTGGTGAAGGAAGGGCTTCCTGGATAGGTAAATTGGAAAATTCCGTATATTCTATATTCTCTTGCAGTCACAATAAATTTTTGTATTTTAAATTTTAGTAAACTGAAAAGTCTTTCAGTGAAGAAAGATGCTTAATTTTGTTTAACCTAGAATCTTCCAAATTGATTTGATCCTGATTTGATGATTTTTGTAGAATATCTAGGATCATCTTCAGAAATAGTGTTACATAGAAGACCATGTGGGAAATGTTGATTTAAGGTTACTTCAATAAAATTCACTTCAGTATTGTAGATAAGCTTTTTTTTTTAGCAAGCAGGGAAGCATTTGTTGTTTTGTCTTCTATCTTTTATCTATTATTAACTATATCCATACACAGCCCAAAGTTTCTCTCTTTCACGTCTATTTCCTTAACATCAACTCCTGGGGTTTGTCAAATGGAAAACACAAGTAGAATTTCCTCTTATAACAATAGGCTTGTCAGATAGTAAAATAATACAACTCTCAACTCAGTGCCAGACATCAGGCTCAAGAGAAGTAATTGGGTGTGTTCAAACCTGATTTATTCCTCTCACATTTTCTTATGCACCTGTCGAATTGTTATTCCACAACAGTGTTTTGTTAATGCTTACAGCCTTAAAGCCTCATGTTTTTCAGATGCAGCTTTGGAGCCAAAGCAATTTTTCATCTAACTCTAGGCTGTATGGATTGCTTTAAAAAAATGTTTTTTTCCCTGTAAGATGTATTTCTAAAATTAATATCACTGGCCTTCTTTTGAATATAATTAATGTTTGTGATAGTTACATAGATTCCTTTCTGAGACATTTTCTTAACCTGGACTTTTTCAGTCCTTGTTTTTATAAAATGTTTATTCACATGAAATGACATCCAAATGTGTTTTATTTTCAGGGTTCAAAATTCTTTCACAAACATTTTTTCATTTGACAAGACTCATTAAGATCACCTCTGTTATTATGTCTATTTTAGAGATGATACCATCAGTTTTACATATTTATTTAGCTATGAAGGTGGCAGAACAGAAATCTGAACCCAGGTCTTTTGACTTCATATCCTTTGCTAAATTATATGTTTGCATGTACGAATGTTCTTTAAGTGGATTGCCTGATATTTAATATCATTTTGACTGTATGACACAGCAGCAGTAAATATTGACTTTTTTAAAAGATGGTTTCCATGAATACTTTGGCTTATTTTTGTTCTGTAATTGATTAGGGTCGGTGCAAATGTTCAGTTTTCCTGTGAGGACAATTATGTGCTCCAGGGCTCCAAGAGCATCACCTGTCAGAGGCTCACAGAGACACTTGCTGCTTGGAGTGACCACCGGCCCATCTGCAGAGGTAAGGAGCATGCCATGGGTCACGGCCCAAAATGTTTTTTTTCTTCTATATTTGGAGAAAGGGCTTCAGAAGCTGCCACATGTGTTTCCGCTAAATCCTGTTGTAAAAATTCAGTCAGGTAACCTTAATTTCCTATGAGACTTAGAAATACAGTTGGCTTTTCTTTAGGAAGTCAGGTATATGGCAAACAGTTGTATTCTTATAGAAGAAAGGGAGGATTGATAATAGAGGACAAAAGGCGAGCTCTTCTGAGGGGTTATACTTCTATAAAATGGAAAGATCACATGATTCTTTGATTAGATCTCACAAATTTTGTGCTTCCTTATGTTAGTTACAGATTTCCGTAAGAGGAATGGGCAAAGAAACGCAGTCATTCAGCCCTTTCTGAATTCCTTAGGAATTTTAGTATCAGTTTATTTCTTTGGTCAAGTGTTTTATTTGTAAGAAACATGAATTAACATATTAGGTATAAATATGAAATCTGTCCTCCATCTTAACAACCCATTTCCTTTCTGTACCTTGTACTCACATCCAAACAACGTGGACTTTCACAGCAGAGAAGCTGTTTCTTCAAAGACTGCAGGAAAATTTCTCCCTCTGGTCTGCTAGAAGCATAACATTATGTTACGTTTCTATAACATAACATAATTGCCATGTATCATGACCTAATCAAGGTATTGTATTCACAGATCCTACTCAAATGCTAAGGGAGGGCATTTAAAGGGTGTACACTAGGGTACAGGAATCTTGGGGGACCAACTTAGAATTCTGCCTCTGGTCCCCAATTTTTCACATCATCTCACATGTAAAATACATTCACCCTTTTCCAAGGTTCCTAAGTGTCTCATCCCAATACAGCATCTATACAAAGTCCCTAATCTAATCACATGAATCTTCTAAATCTGGTCAGTAATAGTCTCTGGGTATAAGCCATTGAGTAAATTCCTAGGGAACAATTCTTCTCTATGTGTGGACGTATAAAACTACAAAGACAAGTTTTTTTGCCCCCAACACTGACAGCATATAAATGAGGAACTGGTTTAATAACAACTTAACACATACTGGTTCAAAATTGGTAAAATGAAAGGTAATAAGGAATCACTGACCCTAATATTTATCAATCCAGCTGAGAAAATGTTGGATCTTTCTTGGCTAGGCCTGGGAAATAATCTCAGCTCTGGATTCCACACTCTAGGTTATTGGTTCTACCCTCTAAGTCATGCTTCCTTTTCCTTGGAAGTTAGTATGTGTTGACAGCCTTCTTCCTGTCAGTAGAATTTTATTTTTCTGACAGCCTCTTTTTAATTTTGTACACCGTTAGTCCAAGGTGGCATTGTTTCTGCTGATAGAATCTTCTCAAGAAACTTGTGGGACTTCTGAGTACTTCTCTGGCATTCAGTCCTTCAGATAAAAGCCACAGGCACCAAGTTTTTTGAGATAATCCTTTCTGTATCTTGGACTCCTGCTGATACACTTGAGGCACAAGGCTCTTAAGCTTCTTAAAGGTCCTCTGGTTTGATTGAGAAAATCTATAAGGCAAATCATCACAGATTTCCAAAGAGCTCTTTTTGTGACTGAATATTCTGAACTTTTGATCATTCTGAGGTCGAAGTAAAAGATTATAAGGTCATACACTCAGCCTTTGTCTATGTTGCATTTTTGCAGCCTTTTCTAATTTTAGCTACTTTTACCATCTGGAAAGGCTGAGAAATTTCAAATCATCCAGTCCTTGCTCCCTTTTGTTAAACAGTTCTGTCAACTTTTCTCTCTCTTCAAACATTTTACAATAATTAGCAAGACAAAAACCAAGTGACATTGCTTGGAGATCTCCTTAGGTATATATCCAAGTTTGTCACTTTAAAGTTCTGCTTTCCTCCTAACTATAGGACACAATTTTGCTAATCTTTCTACCACTATATAACAAGGAACTCTTTCTTTCAGTTTCCAATGACATGTCCCTCACTTCCACCTGAGCCCTCATCAGTACTAGCCTTAAAATCCAGATTTCTACTAGCTTTCTCTTTAAGGCAATTTAGGCTTTCTCTAGCATGTGCCTCAAAATACTTCCGTCCTCCACCCACTCCACCCACTACCCAGAAAAGCCTCTCTTACATTTGGTCATTACAACCCCAGATACCAAAAATCTAAGTGAGTTGTGCTCCACCAGAGAAGCAGAACAAGTAAGATACATGTGTAGATTTATTACAAAGAATTGGCTTACACCATTGTTGTAGCTGGTTACACAAGTCTGAAGTCTAAAGGGAGGCAGCAGGAAGGGAAGATCGTGATCATATTAGACCTTCACGGACACGGGTCGAAACCGTTTCCCACAGGCAGAAGTCTCTCTTTTTTTACTAGGAAGGTCTCAGCCTTCTGTTAAGGCTTTCTGACTAATTAAATCATGTCCACCAAGGATAATCTCCACCTCCCTTCCAATTGATTAAGTTAATTTCACACAAAGATAATCTCCCTAATTTAAGGCCAATTTATGAGACACTTTAATCACATCTGCAAAATCCCTTCACATAAGCACCCCAGTTAGTGTTTGATTGAGTAACTGGGATGTGTATTCTACAAAATGGATGCTGCCCCCCTTCTATTTTCCAATTCTCAAGAGATAATATTTCTTGTAGGCCATTCTGTTAGAGTCCACTCTAGTAGAAAGGGAATTCTGGGGAATGCAGTTTTCCCTAGTCAGTGACTCAGACGGCAATCACGAATTATCATCCTGTGTAAGGTAAAAGTCACTCTGGGTGGTCCTATTCTTGTGCACCGTAACTCTGTAAGGTCAGAAGAACCAAAAGTTTTAAATAAAGCACCACTCTACAGATGCTACCTAGTACTTTCAGAGAATGAATGGCCAAATGCATTAGTGAAGCTGTAGGCTGATCCTGTGGAGGGATTACTTTAAAGGAAGCTATGGTGTTCTCCCCTAGAAATAAAATGCAAACCATGCAGGTAATTTAAAAATATCTAGTAACCATGTTTAAATTTAAAAAAAGTAAAATGACACAAATGAAATTAATTTTAATAATATATTTTATTTAACTCAATAGATATAAAATATCACTTCAACACATAGTCAATACAAAAATTATAATGAAGTGATTTACATTATTTTTGGGGGGTACTAAATCCTGGAAATCCAGTGTGCATTTTACGCTTATAGCATATCTCAGTTTGGACAAGTCACATTTCTCAATGCCCAATTCCACATGTGGCTTGTAGCTATGGAGTTGGACAGTATGACTCTAGAGAGTTATCTAAGCCCACAGTCCTACTTTACTTTCTAACTATGGAAAGCGATCAACAGCTTTGTAGGTGTGAAGGAGAGAAATGAGTTTAGCTAGTCGTAGCCTGTTTCCTGGTTGGCATCCCTTACTGTAGAAGGTACTTGCTTCAATTGAAATGCATGAGTTTTTCAAGTTGGCAAATTTTAGGAATCGTGAGTATGTCGTCATTTCCTCCTTTAGAATAGTGTCTGCACTCACTTCTAATGACTGATTCATTAATTAGAGAGGAGCTGAAAAAATAATTTTTAGAAAGTGGAGGCTTTATACTTTTTTGGCAAAGAGATAATTTAAAATACTGAAATGTAGGGGAAGATAGACACCATGAAACAATGTTTCAAAGCTCCATCAAACTGCCTATTGGAATGCCTACTTAGCTATTAACAATTCCCTGTAGTAAATGTAAGTTCCATGTTCATTTTACACTCTGTGTTTATCACCAGAATAAATTTGACCATATATTAAATATAATAAAATGCCTCTGATCTGAACATTGTGTGTATTACAAGCATAACGATATTTCAGATCCATGAATTAAGGAAGGACTTGATTTCTCAAGGTTCTCATCGTCATGAAGGTTCTCTAACTCTTAAGCAATTATCCAATTATCATGCCTTCTCTACAGGAGGAATATCTAATAGAAGTGTTTGATAAATTGCAGTGAGTCAGAAGCAATTCTTCACATCTGGACACTGGTATCCTTAGCCAATTCTTACATTAGTTAATGAGCTTTGAGAACTCAGGGAACATTACTTCTTCTTCCTGTTACCAGACAGATTAATGGTTGCCATAGCTCAGTAATTATACAAGTGATTTTGTTTGAAATTATGCTAACTTCATTTAGGGATATGAAAACAACTATTATGATTTTTCACAGAGTGAAATATTATGAACTGTTTAAAACTGTATGAGTATCTTAAACTGACAGTAGATTTTTATAGTAAGCAAACAAAAAGAGGAGAGAATATAGTTTTACTTTAAAGGAAAAATATTCATGCTGGCATTCGTTCTATCAGTTACATAGAGAACTTTCTTTAATGCTAAGGTGCTTTGGTCTGTGGAATTAATATTTTTAGTTGCTCTCTGAGTTGAAAGGACATATATGAAAAGCAAAATATTATTTGTAATTGTAACTGTGGTTACAAAGAAGCTAATTAGAGTCACCAAAGGTCACAGAATAAAGTTATTATTATCTCAGGATTCCAGATTAGGTTAGCTAGGAATTATCCTTAATTTAGTAACTTGTCATTTGCAAGAAATTTTACCCATGTTTTCTATCCATACAGAAACTATCTTTTAAATAGTAATGAACAGGTAATTTACATCTGGATGTTGACTCTATTCATTCTACCAGGTTAAAGGACCAGAGGCAATTTTCAAATTATCTTCCAGGCACTGAGTATTTTACCAGGTAGCTATTGTCTCAGAGATTTAAAGAAACATGCACACACTTTTACTTTCATTTCAATTCCAGTGAATTTGTAGAAAATTTCTGCCTTTGCTTTTAGAATCTTGAAGCTTTATACTTTTCACTTGACAGTTGCTGGGGAGAAAGAATGCTTTTTTTCCGTTTTTAAAATTTTTAATTAAAAGTCATTGACTATAATAAAGCTTGGTATTTTTATACTACTTTCAAATTCCTTTGACATAAAATAATCTTAAAATTAAAGTTCATTGAATGCTAATTATTTTTCTTAGAACGGGGAACAAGGAAGTTTCTGACTTTGGCTTTCGCATTTGTGTTCTTTCTACCTGGGACACTTTTCCTCTGGATATTCACACAGTTCTCCAGCTTACAACTTTCATCAAATGTAGTCTCATCACCACCTTCCATAGCAAGCCCTAGTCCAGACACTCTCCAGACCCTCCCTCTGATTTTCCTGAAAGTTCCTACCTCCTCCTCATACTATACATTCTTGCTCATTTGTCAATTGCCTGATGAAGGCAAGGAACTTGAATTTTCTCTCTGCTAAATCCTTAATGCCTAAAACAGTGCTTACTCATAATAAGCATTAAATATATATTTCTTTAATTGATAAATACATATACTACGATGTATTAGGCAATGTGTTAAATGCTTTACGTACGTTCTTTTAATCCTCTAAGCAATGCATAAAATGAAGTTATGATTATCATACTAACTGAAAAAATCAGGAGTCTTAAAAGACTTAATAATTTGCTTAAAATTAGACACCTATTACTGCATAAGAAAAGCCTGGAACTCAGGTCCAATTAAGAAAAGCAAACTTAAATTTTATGACATACTGGCTCCTTTTTGGTTGATGATATGGATATTAGAATATAAAATCTGGGGTTAATAAAAATGCTGCCTTCCAAAAACATACAGTGAAGAGACTAACCCATGCAATTATTGTTTTCCTTGAAAGAAAGCTTCAGATATGTGTCCCTATGTCCTATTAAATTTAGTTAAATAGAATATCCCTTTCTTCAAGTAATTTGATAAATTGAGTCATTACCATAGAACAGCAAAGATTCCTGGAACTGAATTTAAAAACATGAATAAATTATCACTTCATATTAAATGAGATAAACTTTGTGTAACAAATATATTTTCTCCATAATCAATATAAATTGATTAAATAAATAAATGGCATATATGGCATGCAAAAATGTTTATTTTTTTCAAATTCATTTTATTGAGATATATTCACATATCATGCAGTCATACAAAACAAAGCATACATTCAATTGTTCACAGTACCATTAATAGCTGTGCATTCATCACCAAAATCAGTCTTTGACACCTTCACTACCACACACACAAAAATAACAAGAATAATAATTAAAGTGAAAAAGAGCAGTTAAAGTAAAAAAGAACACTTGGTACCTTTGTTTGTCTGTTTGTTTGTTTTTTTTTTCTTCCTCCATTTTTCTACATATCCATCCATAAACTAGACAAAGGGGAGTGTGGTCCGTATGGCCTTCCCAATGACATTGTCACCCCTCATAAGCTACATTTTTATACAATTGTCTTCATGATTCATGGGTTCTGGGTTGTAGTTTGATAATTTCAGGTATTTACTGCTAGCTACTCCAATTCACTAGAACCTAAAAAGGGTTGTCTATATTGTGCATAAGAGTGCCCACCAGAGTGACCTCTCGGCTCCTTTTGGAATCTCTCTGCCACTGTAGCTTATTTCATTTCCTTTCACATCCCGCTTTTGGTCAAGAAGATGTTCTCCATCCACAATGCTGGGTCTACATTCCTCCCCCGGAGTCATATTCCACATTGCCAGGGAGATTCACTCCCCTGGGTGTCTGATCCCATGCAGAGGGGAGGGCAGTGATTTTACCTGCTAAGTTGGCTTAGCTAGAGAGAGGGCCACATCTGAGCAACAAAGAGGCATCCGGGAGGAGGCTCTTAGGCACAATTATAGGGAGGCCTAGCCTCTCCTTTGCAGCAACAGTCTTCCCAAGGGCAAGTCCTGTGGTAGAAGACTCAACCTATCAAACCACCAGTCCCCTATATCTGTGAGTACATCAGCAACCATCGAGGTGGGGAAGCTCAATACCCCTGCATTCTCCACCAGCTCCTCAAGGGGGCTCTGAATATTTTTTTCATTTGTTTTAATTAACTTTTTTTTGTAAATCAACTATTACTTTCCTTCTTGATAATTTATATCCCAATTTATTATTTTGTGAATTCTAGTTTCATTATAAAGGCATATAAGATATAAGTGGAATTTTATTTTACAAATTTAGAACACCGTCAAATGAGTAACATTAGTTGTGCATTAGATTATGATTATGTTCAAAGGACATTTTTTAAGGACTTAAATGTGCATTACTCTGTATTTTCAAGAACATCCTAACAAAGGGAAAGGTCTTATCAGGAGTTGAAAGCATGTATAAATTTCAATTCTAGGAAAATATTTAAATCTTCCTATAAAAACTTGCTTGGCACTATTTTATTATAATTCATTAATTATGCTGCTTAATTAAATATTTTGTTGACTAATTGAATGCCTGTTTAGTACAGGAGCACATGTAAGGGAGAAAGTTGTGCCATTTCCAGAAACAGTGTGAAACTGTCCAGTCAGAGTCAGAACAGGTTTGCCTAAATTGTCTATCTGTCTGAGAAGCTATGCAACTGATTCCATCATGGAAGGAGGAAATGGCAAAAGGTCCATGAATGGAAAGAGGCAAGATGATACAGCTTTGGATTTATGACCTTCTGAGTCAGATTGTAGGACTTCGTTTTATGAATCCCCAGGACATAGTTGAGGTCATGCTAGATTATGGTATAAAAACAGCTCAAAACGTAAGACATGTTTATAGATAAACTGATACCAATCATTCTCCTTCTTCAGAAGAGCCTTCATGAATTGCCTCTATTTCCTCACCATCCATTCATTCTTCACTGGCTTATAGTCTGGCTTCTCTCTCACCATTGTAACTAATATGATCTAATGGAAGATAGCAGAAACTTCCTAATTGACAATTTCCATAGCCCCCTTGCCTCTCTATAGTAGCCCTTTTCCTAGTGATACTCACTCATGATGTTCAATTCAATGGAACACTCAGTCCTGGTTCATCTCTTGTCTCTCAACTGTTCTGTTTGCTTCTTTGGCTCTTCTTCTTCACAAATGTAGGATTTTTATTTTTATTTCACATATAGTAGATGTGAAAAAAAAATTAATCTTCCAATTTTTGAAGCTGATGAAGGAGCCAGAAGCTATTGAGTGTGAGTGAGGGAGTAATGTAGCTTGACTCTAATATTTCCACTCTAAAATTTAGAAAAAATCAAAGTCTAATATAATCCTTCCTACCACAGAGCTGCAGAATAAAAAAAAAATTCCAGGTAATAGACTTGTACTGCAGGAGAACTACAAGACAATGTGTAGTCTGAACTTCAATCTATGTGTGGATCTGGTTATTAGTCAGTAAAAAGCATGATAATACAAGACACATTATCAGTTAATAAAGAGACTACACATATTTATATGATTGAACTTTTGAGTAGTTGCCAATGGAAAAACAGAATTATCCATGGTTATTAAGAAAACCTTGATTCAAGAAAGCAGTAACTATGGATCATGTTTGATGAGATGATGGGAAGGATCATCAGATAATGAAGAAGCAGATAATTAGGGTGAAGATGATTTTGAGGGGCAAAGACTGAGATATTAGCCAAAGATTTCAACACTTTTCTAAATAGGAGGTTTATAATTAATTAATGATATTTACATCATAATATTTATGGTTGCTATTCCTATTCAAAAACTACAAGTATTTATTGAGAAAACTCTCTAGTGCCAGGAATTGTTCTAGTTGTTGAGGATGCACAAGTGAAAAAAAAGTAGACAAAAATCTGTACCCTAAATTATAAACCATATATTGCATTTCAGCTGATTATTTTGATGACTTGATAAATAGTGTGGGTAAGAAAAAATCAATTAAAAATTTAAAATTTATTGTTAAAGTATAGCAAAAATACTTACAGCTTTCTTAAAAAAAGGAAAAGAAAAATTATTTTTGGATTAATTTGACAATTTTTGGTGAGGAGTATCTCTGAAGGAACAGATCTATCACTTGCCTTATGGGAATCTCAGTACTATAAATTCTTGAATACGTGGAAGATTTTTTGGATTTCTATAAACATTTTACAATTAGTAATCTCACCAAAATATATATAATCACTAAAAATTATATTACCCCAAGTAATGAGTAAGATGATTTCATGGTGAGCTGGTAACCAGATTAATAAGTCAAGTCAGAGTTAACACTTCAAAGAAGGAAGTTAGAATACAAGCTAACTGACAGAGTGTCAGATGTGGTGAACTTTTCCATCAGACTGGCAGCTGAGCAAATGATCAAATGATTCCAAATAGTCAATGGGAATGTAGCAAATTAGTAGCCTGCTGCAGAGATACTTCGGATATATTTTTCGAAGTTCAAAATACTTAGAACGGTGATTTGATTATATTGATTAAATTTTTTCTCTTTAAATCATATTTTTATTATAGAATATAGTATATATACATAGAAGTGATAACTTTCCAAGTGCAATTTAATAAGTAATTAGAGAGACAATTTCAGAGAATATTATGGGTTATAGTTCCACAATTTCAGTTATTTCCTTATTGTGAAATATAACATATATAAGAAATATAATATCTTTCAAAGTATGATTTAACAAGTAGTTATTTAGGAAATTTCCTAAAATGTTATGAGTTACAGCACCATAGTTCCAGTTATTTCCTTATGGTGAAATAAAACATATATACAAAAAGGTGCTAACTTTCAAATACAATTTAACAAGTAGCTATAGAACAAATTTCAAAGGATGCTATGGATTATGATTCCACCATTTCAATTCTTTCCTTCTAGCTATTCTAATACCCTAGCAACTAAGAAGAAGAGAATTGTATAGAGATTCAGCATTCATAATCTTTTGTTAAATTCCATCTTGTCTGTTGCTACCCCTTCCTCTAGTTTAATCAATAAATATTTATTAAGTAACACTACATTATGCTTATATCAACTATTAATTTAAAAATGAATGGAAATATTTTATAACTCAAATTATGTTGATAACTTTTCTTCTAAGATTTTCTAATGAACACTGTTTATATTAGAGTGCTTTAGGAAAATTTTGCGTTTGAGTTTCCTAATCCTCTCTGAAAACACTGCTCATTGTAGTGTGAAATATTAGCAAGTAGGAAATGTCTATGTTAATATTATGTCTTTACCACACTGATGAAATGCTCAAGGAAAGAAATATTGCTTCTGTATTTCTAGCTAGAACATGTGGATCAAATCTGCGTGGACCCAGTGGCGTTATTACCTCCCCCAATTACCCAGTTCAGTATGAAGACAATGCACACTGCGTATGGGTTATCACCACAATGGATCCAGACAAGGTAGGCTTTTCACTTCCTACCTCTACAAGGTTAATCAACATACTAGCTGAGTCAAAGCTTGGAGACAAACAACCTGGCAAATGTCATGCCTCCTTACATTTTGTTGTTTGAATTAAAAATATTCATTCCGTATTATGTGTTCATATATTCACATTTATTTGGAAGTAATTCAGATATGAAGTGAGTATTCTCAGTGTGGTCCCCTCTTCATGGTTCTGAGATTATGTTCATGTTCTTCATTCATGTATGATGCTGCTTTTTCATATATCTTACATCTTTCTCAACTCAGATCTCTTTTACTAATCTGAAGCTTTTCTAAATACCACAATTTCTGGACAGTGCTACACAATGTTAGAAATGCTCTAAACATACCTTTGATGTAAAGAATGCTGTCTTTTAAATGTTTTCTAAGTCACTTTTTGTTTCTCTCACGATCTATACAGGTATTCTTAAAAACAATATCATCCCTTTCTCCAATTTCTTATCTTAAAAATATTAAATAAAATATGTTTTCTCCTAGAAGATAAAGCTGGTGATACTATGTTATTTCTCCATAAGAAGTCGCTTTCTTCATTTACTTTATTTACTAGTGACTTATTTGAAAATTAATTAAAATGTGAAGTTCTTCAGAATTTGTACCATTTTGTGTGTATATGTGAGAATAGACAGTCCATTATCAGTAATTTCAAAGGGGAAATGTATGTGTATGTGTTTGTGTGCAAAAGAGAGAGAACTCTGAATATCTAGGATCCTATCCCTCTCTCTCTTTCTCTCTCTCTCTCTCTCTCTCTCTCTCTCTCCCTATATATATATATATACGCACACACAGGTAAAGAATCTCACATTCTAATTTCTACATTAAATTTTATTTATAAATTTCTTTTAAAATCATATATTTTTACCCATATACAATAGTCTTTTTAAATGTTTAAACACAATACATATACACAGTATAAATTCACTTTAATAGTTAACTAATAAAATACCAGCAAATAATAAGAAAAATACACATTAGAAATAAACTGGTAGGATTTGGAATGTAAGCCTTGAAAAAATTTGTGTTAAAATACCCAGCTTCCCTATCAATAATTTCCAGTTACATGTCCTGCTATCAAAAATTTTGCCTTATACAGCAATATTAAGTCTAGGTTGTGAAATTTATTAGGCTTGTTAGTCTATAAATATACCAATGAGCCTTCTGGTGTCCAGCATGTAAACCTGGCCTAAATGCTTGGAAACTTATCTATGACGTTTCACTCTTCCTCTTTAGTCCATTTTTCACAATTGTACATAATGATTATTTTAAAATGCAACTTTGTAAGCTCTCCTGTTGAACTATTGTGAGGCTCATCCACTGTGGACTTATGAAAACATAACAAACTCATTATGGTATGCAAGGACTTTTTTACAAACCCATGCCTCTCTCTTCACCACTATCTCTTGAGTGCTTTATCTTTACTCCACTATATTTTCTGGCCTCATTGAACTACAGCAGTACCTTGAGATTTGTACAATCTCTCATCTCATACTCTTGCAAATCTACAGTGACAAAGGCCCTGTTCCTTCTCAGTAATGCCTATCCAACCTATACAGACCTGTACGTATATTTCTCACTGTAATATAATCATTGCATGTTTAACTTTCCTACTAGAAAGCATCTTGAAAGCTGGGACTCTCATTTGTCAATATAGTTTTAGCAGCTGGGGCTGTAAGGTTTAAATTTTGGTGCTCTCGGTGGCTGTGTTTTCTACCACATGGAGAAGCATGCTCTGTAATGAGACAGAAGAATGAAGTCGTCATGGAAGCAGAGTTAAGAAAGAGTCCTTATTGTGGTCCAGTATCTAGTTCTTGTCTTGATGTTCAGATCCATTTCTGCTCTATTCATGCCTTGATCATTGAATTCTATGAGATGCCCTTCTAATAAATTCCCTTTTTCGCTTCAAAAAAAATTTTTTTTTGCCTTATAAAATGAGTTTCCTACAGAGTTATATGCACAACAAACTATTTAATTAAGAATGTTTACCAACAGCCCCAGCTTGACTTTAGTAGGAAAATGTTTAGGGTAATTGTTTTTTCTGCATTTTGAGAGGTTTTAAATTTTAAACAGGAAATTATTTTATTCTTTATTTTGGATTCAACTGATTATTACACATGATTATTCTGGGTCATGATATTGATGCTTTTAAGTGTATTGCATGAATAATTTGGGATTCTGTTACTATGTATTAAGTTATAGACCCAGAAAGCATGTTCATAATCTTGATTCATTTGCTATGAAATGAATTTTCTTTGATTCACTTTAAGTTGCATATGAATGATGCCTAACCTGTGAAAAAAGACAAAAGGTGAGAACATCTTTGTACCAATTTTATCTTTAAAAGAACAACAACAACAGCACCTGTCACAATAGCAAAAAGTTAAAAAAACAATTTAAAAATGGTAAAGGACTTCTATAGATATTTCACCAAAGAAGATATACAAAAGACTAATAAGTACATAAAAAGATGCTCAATATCATTATCCAATAGGGAAATGCAAATCAAAACCATGATGAGAGACCACTTCACACACCTTAGAATGACTACTATTAACAAAAATGGAAAATAACAAGTGCTGATTAGGAGGCAGAAAAATGGAGACCCTTGTACTTTGGATAGGAATGTAAAGTGGTACAGCCCCTGTGGAAAACAGATATGTGGTTCCTCAAAAAGTTGAACATAGAACTACTGTATGACCCAAAAATCCCACATCTAGGCATACGCCCAAAAGAACTGAAAGCAGGGATGCAAACAGATATTTGTACACTAATAATGTTCATAGAAAAATTATTCACAATAGCCAAAAGTGGAAGCTACCTACATGTCCATCAACAGATGAGTGGATAAACAAAATGTAATATATACATGGGATGGAGTATTACTCAGACTTAAAAAGGAATGAAGTTCTGATACATGGAACTACATGGATGTATCTTGAAAATATCATGCCGAGTGAACTAAGTCAGAAACAAAGGGACAAATATTATGTGATTCCACTTATATCAAATGGCTAGAATATTCAAACTTATAGAGACAGAAGGTAGAATGCCAGTTATAAGGGACAGGGAAGGAGGTAGAATGGGGAATTAATGATACTGGGTATAGCATTTCTACTTGGGAAATTTATGCTAATGTATGATGGTAAGCAACATTGTGAAAGTGATTAATCCCACTCAGTGGTATGCTTGGGAATAGCTGAGATTGGGAACTTTATATTGTATATAAAAGTCTACAATTTTTTTTAAAAAAAGAGTACCTAAAGAGAAAATGACAGTTAAATACAGTACATGGTAATGGAATGGATCTAATAAAATAGAGCAGGAAAGGCTTCCAAGCAATTACTGGGCTATGTGAAAAAATTGGAATGTAGACTGTAAGCTTTATATCAATATTAAATCTCTTGCTCTTGATCCTGGTACTTAAGGTTGTTACATAAGTGAATATCCTTGTCCTCAGGAAATGTACATGGAAGTATTATGTGTTCAAGGAGCATGATGTATACAACCTACTCTTAAAAGTTTAGAAAATAGATGATATAGATAGTGTTCTAGTTTGCTAATGCTGCCAGAATGCAAAACACCAGAAATGGATTGGCTTTTATAAAAGGGAGTTTATTTGGTTACACAGTTACAGTCTTAAGGCCATAAAGTGTCCAACACATCAACAATTGGGTACCTTCACTGAAGGATTGCCAATGGTGTCCAGAAAATCTCTGTTAGCTGGGAAGGCACATGGCTGGCATCTGCTCCAAGTTCTGGTTTCAAAATGGCTTTCTCTCAGGACGTTCCTCTCTAGCCTTCAGCTTCTCTCCAAAATGTCACTCTCAGTTACTCTTAGAGCATTTATCCTCTCTTAGCTTCTCTGGAGCAAACATCTGCTTTCAAAGATCCTCTCCAAAATGTCTCTGTAAACTGCAGTTCTCTCTCAGCTCCTGTGCATTCTTCAAAGTGTCCCTCTTGGCTGTAGCAAGTTTGCTCATTCTGTCTGAGCTCTATATAGTGCTCCAGTAATCAAGACCCAGGCTGAATGGGTGGGGCCACGCCTCCATGGAAATTATCTCATCAGAGTTATCACCTGCAGTTGGGTGGGTCACATCTCCATGGAAACACCCAAAGGATTCCAGTCCAATCAGCACTGAAAGGGTTGCCCCACAAGATTGCATCAAAGAATATGGCTTTTTCTGGGGGACATAATACATTCAAACTGGCACAGATAGATAGATGATAGCTATATAGATATAGACAGATAAAAATGATACCACAAATGTGGCAAAATATTAAAATTGGTGGATCTGGGTATCTGGGAGAGGGGTGGTATATAGGAGTTCTCTTTATTGCTTTTGTATGATTTTTTGCAACTGTCCTGTAAGTTTGGAATTATTTCAAAATAAAAAGCTTAGGGAAAAAATTGTCAGGAAACCATTCTGAGTATGGCTTTCACTAAGGTAAATAATGTTAAAAGGAATACATTTTTGATAACATTCATTAAATTTACTGAGTCCACACACATTACGTGCCAATTATTGGGTTACTGTCAACAATTCTGTGACTAGAATAATCACCTCTTAATTTTTTTTATTTTATTTAACTGTTAGTCATATTTATGTAGATCTCTTAAAACTTGATTTTTCAGATCTAAGATCAGAAACATTCTGATTTTCAATTCATTAAAGTGCCCATCACAGACACCTTTTGATTTCAGTTTGCTTGTTTTATTTCTAAAGTCTAAGTTATGATGTATGTTAAAATACAAGCTTTAATAAATAGAACAAGACAAAATTCAGTTTTCTGTAGGCTTACCTCTTACAAATTGAGTAACCTCTGGACTGGGTCTTGCTTTGACAAAACTACCTGTAAATGTCCAAGTTGAAAGTCTTTGTGTCAGGTTCTGCTTTTTGGGGGAAACCCACGGTAAGATAAGGCCTCTAACACTGGCAATAGCGGTAGATTTTCATATATACGTTTCACATTGAGAAGGAGAAAATACGTCACAACTTTTAAGATACAGAGGGGGTGCAGAGTTTGGAATCTAGTACAATATTTTAAATGAGAGATGATGATGTCTGAAATAGAGCAGGCAGAGAGAGGGCGATACAGATGAAATTAGTACCAGAGTTGTCACAGATGCAGACTTGGCAAAATTTGGTGACCAGTTGCATGTGGGAGTGAGGGAGAAGGAGGAATGAGCAGGGATTCTTGTTTCACTTGCTTAACATTATATCCCCTGTGGCTTTGTACTATACCCTACATTTAGTAGGTGCTGTGAGTGATAAGAAGAGGAATTAAAAATGGCTTTGAAAGTGAACGATAAAACCCTTCCTAGAGTGAGCTAGTTTCAGCCTTCCTAAGAAGGTCCCAGTCCATGTTTGTTGTCCTTGCACAGCTGTTAACATTGCCTCTCTTTTAGTCTCAGGATAGTTTGTGTGGTCTCCTTACCTTTATCCGGGGAAATGACCTCAGGACATTTTTTTTTTTTTAAGGGAGGAGATAATTAGTTTCGTTTCAGGCATGGTAATAGTAATGTCGCAGCCTTATATCCAAGTAGATTTGACCAGAAAAAGTAAATTTGGAATTCAACAGTATGTTGTTAGCTTCTGAAACCAGGCTATGGATGATATCATGCAGAGAAGCAGAATATAGTAAAAGAGAGGCATGCTAATAGCACTATTTTTCTTTCATAGTCAATTGGATGGTGAATTTGGCCTCGACTATAATGAGAATGATCTTGCAACCATAAGTGCCATGTAAGGAGTTTTAAAATACTAAACTATTTTTGCCATGAAAAGGAATACCCATGGTACTCCAATAGGAAAGGCAGTGACTCAGCTAAATCTTCAGGAAATTTGGCAAACATCCTTCCAGTATTTTCAAAGTTGATTCAAATCCAGATTACATATCAAGAATTATAAATATTTTTGCCTGTACTATGCTAAAAATATGCCTATGTATCTGTTTTTCTGCCTTTCCGAAACATTCTAGAATAATTGAAATTTCTATCTAAAAGGAAACTTAGAATTTCCATGACTAAACTCTTACTTGACAGATGAAGCAATGGAGATACAGGGAAGTTAAGTGCTTGTCTAAGATTTCACAGCTATTTTTCTTCTATTTCAGGATAAGAGCATAAGTGTTCAATCCATCGCACAGTGATAAAACTTCCTTTGCTTTCTAGCCTCCTGTAAGAAGCATTATTTCTTTTTGTAGATATCTGTGCTGTTATCACTGGGGAGTGTCATAAGGAAATGAAATAACAGGCTATTTGGTGTATCAGTGGGAGGTTTTTGGCTGCAGGTAACAAAAGAGGAGGCTAAAAGCCAAACATATTTAGGGAAACAAATTTTATTTCACATAACAAAAGGGCAGTTGCAGGGAGTGTCCACGTTTAAGTCAACATCCAGTGAAATCACTGAGGTCTCCATGCTCTCCATACATTCCTGCTCCACCAGTCACAGCATTGACAACGTCTCCCTTCAGGTCACAAGATGACTGCAACACTCCCAGGCTTTAGTACAGACACAGTCACTTTTGATGAAGAAATGAGGCTTTTGTTCTTATAAATGGAGGAACCATTTTCTGGAATTCCTCCATTAGACTTCCCTCTAAGTCCTATTGAGTCAAATATCCATGCTCTGGTTGACAGAGAATCTGAGGAATAAAATACTGGAAGCCAGGAAAAAGGGGTTGATGCTATTGCATGGGTAAATGGCAGTGTCTACTACATACAGACAAGCAAAGTGTGAAGGAAACAGATAAGTATTATCATTAGATTCATCTTTTGCTTATGAGGTATTTCAAATCCCATTATCTTCCTGTTCTTTCAGACTCCAGGGGGATAAAATTAATTATAACCCATGAGGTATGTTCTTTGACACTTTTTTTTTTTTTTTAAATCATTTTATTGAGATATATTCACATACCACGCAGTCATACAAAACAAATTGTACTTTCGATTGTTTACAGTACCATTACATAGTTGTACATTCATCACCTAAATCAATCCCTGACACCTTCATTAGCACACACACAAAAATAACAAGAATAATAATTAGAGTGAAAAAGAGCAATTGAAGTAAAAAAGAACACTGGGTACCTTTGTCTGTTTGTTTCCTTCCCCTACTTTTCTACACATCCATCCATAAACTAGACAAAGTGGAGTTTGGTCCTTATGGCTTTCCCAATCCCATTGTCACCCCTCATAAGCTACATTTTTATACAACTGTCTTCGAGATTCATGGGTTCTGGGTTGTAGTTTAATAGTTTCAGGTATCCACCACCAGCTACCCCAATTCTTTAAAACCTAAAAAAGGCTGTCTAAAGTGTGCGTAAGAGTGCCCACCAGAGTGATCTCTCGGCTCGTTTTGGAATCTCTCTGCCACTGAAGCTTATTTCATTTCCTTTCACATCCCCCTTTTGGTCAAGAAGATGTTCTCCATCCCACGATGCCGGGTCTACATTCCTCCCCGGGAGTCATATTCCACGTTGCCAGGGAGATTCACTTCCCTGGGTGTCTGATCCCACGCAGGGGGGAGGGCAGTGATTTCACCTTTCAAGTTGGCTTAGCCAGAGAGAGAGGGCCACATCTGAGCAACAAAGAGGCATTCAGGAGGAGACTCTTAGGCACAAATACAGGGAGGCCTAGCCTCTCCTTTGCAGCAACCGTCTTCCCAAGGGTAAAACTTATGGTAGAGGGCTCAACCCATCAAACCACCAGTCCCCTATGTCTGTGGTCATGTTAGCAACCATGGAGGTGGGGTAGGCGAATACCCCTGCATTCTCCACAGGCTCCTCAAGGGGGCACTACATCTTTTTTTTTTTTTTCCCCTTGTTTGTCTTTTTTCTTTTTTTTTTTTTTTTTTAACTTTCCCTTCTTTTTTAAATCAACTGTATGAAAAAAAAAGTTAAAAAGAAAACAAACATACAATAAAAGAACATTTCAAAGAGACCATAACAAGGGAGTAAGAAAAAGACAACTAACCTAAGATAACTGCTTAACTTCCAACATGTTCCTACTTTACCCCAAGAAAGTTACATAATATAGCAACATTTCAGTGAACTTGTTCCTACTACATCCATCAGAAATTAACAGACCATAGTCATTTCTGGGCATCCCCAGAACGTTAAATAGCTTATCTGTTCTTCTTGGATTATTGTTCCCCCTTCCTTAATTGCTCTCTACTGCTAGTTCCCCTACATTCTACATTATAAACCATTTGTTTTACATTTTTCAAAGTTCACATTAGTTGTAGCATATAATATTTCTCTTTTTGTGCCTGGCTTATTTCGCTCAGCATTATGTCTTCAAGGTTCATCCATGTTGTCATATGTTTCACCAGATCGTTCCTTCTTACTGCCACATAGTATTCCATCGTGTGTATATACCACATTTTATTTATCCACTCATCTGTTGAAGGACATTTGGGTTGTTTCCATCTCTTGGCAATTGTGAATAATGCTGCTATGAACATTGGCGTGCAGATATCTGTTCGTGTCACTGCTTTCCGATCTTCCAGGTATATACCGAGAAGTGCAATCGCTGGATCGAATGGGAGCTCTATATCTAGTTTTCTAAGGAACCGCCAGACTGACTTCCAGAGTGGCTGAACCATTATACAGTCCCACCAACAGTGAATAAGAGTTCCAATTTCTCCACATCCCCTCCAGCATTTGTAGTTTCCTGTTTGTTTAATGGCAGCCATTCTAACCGGTGTTAGATGGTATCTCATTGTGGTCTTAATTTGCATCTCTCTAATAGCTAGTGAAGCTGAACATTTTTTCATGTGTTTCTTGGCCATTTGTATTTCATCTTCAGAGAACTGTCTTTTCATATCTTTTGCCCATTTTATAATTGGGCCGACTGTACTATTGTCATTGAGTTGTAGGATTTCTTTATATATGCAAGATATCAGTCTTTTGTCAGATACATGGTTTCCAAAAATTTTTTCCCATTGAGTTGGCTGTCTCTTTACCTTTTTGAGAAATTCCTTTGAGGTGCAGAAACTTCTAAGCTTGAGGAGTTCCCATTTATCTATTTTCTCTTTTGTTGCTTGTGCTTTGGGTGTAAAGTCTAGGAAGTGGCCTCCTAATACAAGGTCTTGAAGATGTTTTCCTACATTATCTTCTAGGAGTTTTATGGTACTTTCTTTTATATTGAGATCTTTGGTCCATTTTGAGTTAATTTTTGTGTAGGGGGTGAGGTAGGGGTCCTCTTTCATTCTTTTGGATATGGATATCCAACTCTCCCAGCCCCGTTTGTTGAAAAGACCATTATGGCTCAGTTCGGTGACTTTGGGGGCCTTATCAAAGATCAGTCGGCCATAGATCTGAGGGTCTATCTCTGAATTCTCAATTCGATTCCATTGATCTATATGTCTATCTTTGTGCCAGTACCATGCTGTTTTGGCAACTGTGGCTTTATAATAAGCTTCAAAGTCAGGGAGTGTAAGTCCTCTCACTTCGTTTTTCTTTTTTAGAGTGTCTTTAGCAATTCGAGGCATCTTCCCTTTCCAAATAAATTTGATAACTAGCTTTTCCAAGTCTGCAAAGTAGGTTGTTGGAATTTTGATTGGGATTGCATTGAATCTGTAGATGAGTTTGGGTAGAATTGACATCTTAATGACATTTAGCCTTCCTATCCATGAACATGGAATATTTTTCCATCTTTTAAGGTCCCCTTCTATTTCTTTTAGTAGAGTTATGTAGTTTTCTTTGTATAGGTCTTTTACATCTTTGGTTAAGTTTATTCCTAGGTACTTGATTTTTTTAGTTGCTATTGAAAATGGTATCTTTTTCTTGAGTGTCTCTTCAGTTTGTTCATTTCTAGCATATAGAAACATTACTGACTTATGCGCATTAATCTTGTATCCCGCCACTTTGCTAAATTTGTTTATTAGCTCTAGTAGGTGCATCGTTGATTTCTCAGGGTTTTCTAGATATAAGATCATATCATCTGCAAACAATGACAGTTTTACTTCTTCTTTTCCAATTTGGATGCCTTTTATTTCTTTGTCTTGCCGGATTGCCCTGGCTAGCACTTCCAGCACAATGTTGAATAACAGTGGTGACAGCGGGCATCCTTGTCTTGTTCCTGATCTTAGAGGGAAGGCTTTCAGTCTCTCACCATTGAGTACTATGCTGGCTGTGGGTTTTTCATATATGCTCTTTATCATGTTGAGGAAGTTTCCTTCAATTCCTACCTTTTGAAGTGTTTTTATCAAAAAGGGATGTTGGATTTTGTCAAATGCTTTTTCAGCATCTATTGAGATGATCAATTGATTTTTCCCTTTCGAGTTTTTAATGTGTTGTAATACATTGATTGTTTTTCTTATGTTGAACCATCCTTGCATGCCTGGAATGAACCCCACTTGGTCATGGTGTATGATTTTTTTAATGTGTCTTTGGATTCGATTTGCAAGTATTTTGTTGAGGATTTTTGCATCTATATTCATTAGGGAGATTGGCCGGTAGTTTTCCTTTTTTGTAGCATCTTTGCCTGGTTTTGGTATTAGGTTGATGTTAGCTTCATAAAATGAGTTAGGTAGTGTTCCATTTTCTTCAATGTTTTGAAAGAGTTTGAGTAAGATTGGTGTCAGTTCTTTCTGGAAAGTTTGGTAGAATTCCCCTGTGAAGCCATCTGGCCCTGGGCATTTATTTGTGGGAAGATTTTTGATGACTGATTGGATCTCTTTGCTTGTGATGGGTTGGTTGAGGTCTTCTATTTCTTCTCTGGTCAGTCTAGGTTGTTCATATGTTTCCAGGAAATTGTCCATTTCTTCTACATTATCCAGTTTGTTGCCATACAGTTGTTCATAATATCCTCTTATAATTTTTTTAATTTCTTCAGGATCTGCAGTTATGTCACCTTTTTCATTCATTATTTTGTTTATATGGGGCTTCTCTCTTTTTGATTTTGTCAGTCTAGCTAGGGGCTTGTCAATCTTGTTGATCTTCTCAAAGAACCAACTTTTGGTGATATTTATCCTCTCTATTGTTTTTTTGTTCTCTATGTCATTTATTTCTGCTTTAATCCTTGTTATTTCTTTTCTTGTACTTGGTTTAGGATTGGTTTGCTGTTCATTTTCTAGCTTCTTCAGTTGATCCATTAGTTCTTTGATTTTGGCTCTTTCTTCCTTTTTAATATATGCGTTTAGTGCTATAAATTTCCCCCTTAGCACTGCTTTTGCTGCATCCCATAGGTTTTGGTATGTTGTGTTCTCATTTTCATTCATCTCTATATATTTAGCAATTTCTCTTGCAATTTCTTCTTTAACCCACTGATTGTTTAGGAGTGTGTTGTTTAACCTCCAGGTATTTGTGAATTTTCTAAGTCTCTGATGGTTATTGACTTCTAATTGTATTCCATTGTGGTCAGAGAATGTGCTTTGAATAATTTCAATCTTTTTAAATTTATTGAGGCTTGTTTTATGTCCCAAACTATGATCTATTCTGGAGAAAGTTCCGTGAGCACTAGAAAAGTATGTGTATCCTGGTGATTTGGGATGTAATGTCCTGTATATGTCTGTTAAATCTAATTCATTTATCAGATTGTTTAGGTTTTCAATTTCCTTATTGGTCTTCTGTCTGGTTGATCTATCTATAGGAGAGAGTGATGTGTTGAAGTCTCCCACAATTATTGTGGAAACATCAATTGCTTCCTTTAGTTTTGCCAGTGTTTCTCTCATGTATTTTGTGGCACCTTGATTGGGTGCATAGACATTTATGATTGTTATTTCTTCTTGCTGAATTGCCCCTTTTATTAGTATGTAGTGGCCTTCTTTGTCTCTCAAAACATCCCTGCATTTGAAGTCTATTTTATCTGAGATTAACATTGCTACACCTGCTTTCTTTTGGCTGTAGCTTGCATGAAATATTTTTTTCCATCCTTTCACTTTCAGTTTCTTTGTGTCCCTGTGTCTAAGATGAGTCTCTTGTATGCAACATATTGATGGTTCATTTTTTTTGATCCATTCTGCGAATCTATATCTTTTAATTGGGGAGTTTAATCCATTTACATTCAACGTTAAAACCATGAAGGCATTTCTTGAATCGGCCATCTTATCCTTTGGTTTATGTTTGCCATATTTTTCCCTCTCTCTATTAATATCCTTTATTGTACCCATACCGAATCTCTTTAGTACTGAACCTTTCTCCAAGTCTCTCTGTCCTGTCTTTGTTTCTCTGTCTGTAGGGCTCCCTTGAGTATCTCCAGTAGGGCAGGTCTCTTGTTAGCAAATTCTCTCAGCATTTGTTTGTCTGTGAAAAATTTAAGCTCTCCCTCAAATTTGAAGGAGAGCTTTGCTGGATAAAGTATTCTTGGCTGGAAATTCCTCTCACTCAGAATTTTAAATATATCGTGCCACTGCCTTCTCGCCTCCATGGTGGCTGCTGAGTAGTCACTACTTAGTCTTATGCTGTTTCCTTTGTATGTGGTGGATTGCTTTTCTCTTGCTGCTTTCAGAACTTGCTCCTTCTCTTCTATGTTTGACAGTGTGATCAGTATATGTCTCGGAGTGGGTTTTTTTGGATTTATTCTATTTGGAGTTCGCTGAGCATTTATGATTTGTGTATTTATGTTGTTTAGAAGATTTGGGAAATTTTCCCCAACAATTTCTTTGAATACTCTTCCTAGACCTTTACCCTTTTCTTCCCCTTCTGGGACACCAATGAGTCTTATATTTGGACGTTTCATATTATCTATCATATCCCTGAGGTCCATTTCGAGTTTTTCAATTTTTTTCCCCATTCTTTCTTTTATGCTTTCATTTTCCATTCTGTCATCTTCCAGGTCACTGATACGTTGTTCAACTTCCTCTAGTCTTGTACTATGAGTGTCCAGAATCTTTTTAATTTGGTCAACAGTTTCTTTAATTTCCATAAGATCATCCATTTTTTTATTTAGTCTTGCAATGTCTTCTTTATGCTCTTCTAGGGTCTTCTTGATTTCCTTCATATCCCGTACTATGGTCTCATTGTTCATCTTTAGTTCTTTGAGTAGCTGCTCTAGGTGCTGTGTGTCTTCTGGTCTTTTGATTTGGGTGCTTGGGCTTGGGTTATCCATATCGTCTGGTTTTTTCATATGCTTTATAATTTTCTGTTGTTTTTGGCCTCGTGGCATTTGCTCAACTTGATAGGGTTCTTTTAGGGTTTGTAGACCTATTGAAGTCCTTATCTCTAATGTATCAGATTTACAGCTTCGTGGAGTACACTTTCTCTAACTAACCAGCAGGTGGCGTCCACGAGCCACCTGTTCTCCACAAGCCAGTTCTCCCCTGCTTAGCCTTTTTGGTGAGTGGGGGAGTGAGTCTTGTGGGGCCCAATTGGTGTACCAAGCTTGCGTGTGTAGTTGGTGTTGCCTGCCCTGTATGTGGGGCGTGTTTCTGGGCAGTCGGGGAGGGGGGGGTGGCCCTAACAATCAAATCTCCCTGATGATCCTAGAGTTTTAAAGCTGCTGCAATAGTCTAGTCCTTCAGTTCAGTCCTGCCACAGTTTGTCTCTGCCACTGACCCACAAGTCTTTGGTATTGGCGTATGGCTCCTGAGACTTGCAAGTGGGCCCCTCTTCCAGGCTGTGCACCCCGGGTCCTCTGTTGAGGGATGACTGTGCTATGTCACAGGTGAGTGCCGTCCCCCCAGGGCAGTTCTGGGCTGCTGGGCTGTGTAGGGAGGCTCCCAGTCTGCTGAAATGATGGCTGATTGGGGCTTTGTTAATTCACACTGCTCCACCTTCCCAGCTCTGGGACATTCAGCTGAGGTTGCAGGGAAGGCTAATGTCCACGCCCAGTTTTGTGGTGTGTGCCTGTTATTTGAAGCACTTCCATCACACTGGGTTGTCTGGGGCAGCTCTGGGCTATGGGGCTGGTGATGGGCAGGAGTGTTTCCTGTCCACCAGGATGGTGGCTGTGAGCAGACACCCCCCTTTTCTTGGGAAGTTGTGTTGTTTAGTGAATTTTCTCAGCCACTGGATTATTGCCTTTTGTCTCAGAGCTCTCTTAGTTCTGCTCTTGACTTGACGTGCCCAAATTGCAATTCTTTGAAGCTTTCTGTATTGGGCTTCTTAGAGTAATTGTTTTAGAAAAAGAAAAAAGGATTTAAAAAAAAAAAAAAAAAACGGCCCTCCTCAGAGATCTAATGGGTTATTGAAATGCTAATAGACAAAGCAACCAGGGCCATTAAGGAAAGGTCCACAGGGCAGAGAGATCAGCTTTGCTTCGGGATTTGCATATGCGCCTCAAGGCCTGAGCTCCGCCCTTCCCCTTTCTGTGTTCACCAGAACTCCAAAAATCCTCTGCTTTTATTTTGGAGTTTTTCGAGTTGTTTTTTTTCTATGCCTGTCTCCTCTCTGGTGGGCTGGCTGCTCTCAGAGTCTCTGGTGTCTGGTCTCAGTCTATCTATGGTTGGAGTTTGAATCAGTAGAATGAGTTTCCGATAAGAGCAGCCACTGCAGATCTCCCTTCTCCTTCCCGGAGCTGACAGCCCCTCCTCCCCCGGGACTGAGCCTGGCAGGGAGGGGCGCGGGTCCCCTGGCCGCAAAAACTTACAGATTTCGCTGATCTCAGCAGTTCCACGTTTTCATGAGTGTTGTATGAAGTATGCCCAAAGACAGATTGCTCTGTGGTGTCCAGTCCACGCAGTTCCTGGCTTTTTACCTACTTTCCTGGAGGAGTAACTAAAACTTACAGCTCTTCTTTGACATTTTAAAGTGGATTGTCAAAGTCTCCCAAATTGCAAAATAACAACACAAGAAATTTACACAAGTTTGGTTTGCACGTTTCTCTTACTGATTTTAGAAGTTTGAGTTTTTTCTCTGTTCTTTGTGTTTATGTATTTAGATTTTTTTGTTCTGTCAAGATTCTCAACAGTCAACAAGTGACAAGTTACATTTCAAGAATCATGTTTCATATTTCTGTGACGATTCTTTGCCTTTAGTCATGTACTTTTGTGAAATATTCAGAGAAGAGAAAAGATATTACAGGTTGATACACTCAAACATACAAATACTCTTAGTTGAACACCACTTAGACACCTGAAGGCATCTCAATTAAGCAGAATTACCATCCAAATTAAGCAGCAGCAGTCATTGCCATTAAGGGTAATTAGGCTTAATTTGATTCCTTGGGAGACATTCCAAATAAGTGGGTTTCCCGATTAAGCACATGGTGATGAAGCTATATTACATATTGAGCATAAGAGGAAAGAGCACTTATATAAAGGTTTCCAGACAATGACTGCTACCAGAAGGATTGACTGAGACTTATGGATAGTGTTGTGGTGCTATACTTCAATTTGTATGTTCAATTTGATCTGCAAACTTTTAAGAAATAAGATGAGAAAGAAAATTAAAATAAAGTTCCAATGTCAGTTGGAGATGAGTTAATAAACTCTTAAAAAAAATACTAACCCTCTCTTGATGATTTGTACTCTTTCCTTGTCTTATTTCTGCTTTGATTGTTATAACCAAGTGACTTGTGGCAGTTTATGTCAAGTATTGATGTAAATTGCAAGAAGGAAATAATGAAGAAAACGTAGAGTTTCTCTTAGTAATGTATATTGCATGTCACAATGTTGTGAAATATCAAGTTAAAAGGAATACAAGAAATCCATTCAGTTTTTTAGAAAGTTTTTATGAGAACCTACTATGTAGCTGGTACTTAGCAAGCAATTTTTAAGAACAGGTTCTTCAAAAAGATTGAACTTAGTGGAGAAGCAGATTCATAAATACTCAATTACTCCTGCTACTCACATACAATTCTAAGAGAAAGTCAATAAAAATCAATATAGTAATAAGATATTCATTAATTTATTTCATTGTAAACATACTCAACAATCAAGTTTTTCTCACATAAAGCTCTTGAACTCTGGGATCATATTTTGAGATGTCATTTTTGGTGCTGAAATACAGATTTGGGGAATTAGAAAATGATGTCAAAAGTTTATCCCTGGAGTTTTTATTGAAAAGATTGAACGCATAATGGAAGATCAGCTTTCTCCTGAATCCCTGTATAAGAATTGTCTTGGGTCATGTATCATATGACCTACAAAGACATACCTCATTTTATTGTGCTTCATTTTATAGTGCTTCACAGATACTATGTTTCATACAAATTGAAGGTTTGTTTGTGGCAGACTTGCATCTAGCAATCTGTTGGCGCCATTTTTCCAACAGCATATGCTCACTTCATGTCTCTGTGTCACATTTTGGTAAGTTCCTCAATGTTTCAAACATTTTCATTATTATTTTATCTGTTATGGTAATCTGTGATCAGGGATTTTTGATGGCACTATTGTAATTGCTTTTGGGTGCCATGAACCAGGTCCATATATGGCAATGAACTTTATTGATAAAGGTTTGTGTTTTCTGACTACTCTACCAACTGACCATTCACCCTCTCTCCTTCACCTCAGGTTTCCCTCTACCCTGGGACACAATATTAAAATTACATCAATCAATAACCCTACGATGGCCTCTAAGTGGTCAAGTGAAAGGAATTGTACCCTTCTCTCACTTTAAATCAAAAGCTAGAAATGATTAAGCTTAGTGAGGAAGGTATTTCCAAAGCTGAGACAGGCTGAAAATGAGTATGCTGGCACCAGATAGTCGAGTGAATGCAAAGAAAATGTGAATGAAAAGAATGAGGTCCCATTTATCTATTTTTTTCTTAACTTTTGCCTAACACAACATCCTGAAGATGCTTCCTTACATTTTCTTCTAGGAATTTTATAGCTCTGGCTCCTATATTTAGGTCTTGGAGCCATTTTGAATGAATTTTTGTATATAATGTGAGATAGGAGTCCTCCTTCATTCTTTTGCATATGGACATCCAGTTTCCCAGCACCATTTGTTGAAGAGACTATTCTTTCCCAGTTGAGTGGACCTGGCAGCCTTGTCAAAAATCAATTTGCTGTAGATGTGAGGGTCGGTCTCTCAGCTCTCAATTTGATTCCCTTGGTCTGTATACTTATCCTTATGCCAGTACCATGCTATTTTGACCACTGTAGCTTTGCAATAAGCTTCAAAGTCAGCAAGCATGAGTCCTCCAATTTCATTCTTTGTTTTGAGGATGGATTTGGCTATTCGGGACCCCTTACCCTTCCAAATAAATTTGGTAATTGGCTTTTCCATTTCTGCAAAGTAGGATGTTGGAATTTTGATTGGGATTGTCTGGAATCTATAAATCATTTTGGGTAGAATTGCCATCTTAACAATATTTAATTTCCCAGTCCATGAGTATGGAATGTCCTTCCATTTACAGAGATCCTTTTAGTTTCTTTTAACATTACTTTGTGGCTTTCTGTGTATAAGTTCTTTACATCCTTGGTGAAATTTATTCCTAGATAGTTTGTTATTTTAGTTGGTTTTGTAAACGAAATTTTACTCTTGATTTCCTTCTCACATTACTAATGTATAGAAACATTACTGATTTTTTCGTGTTGATCTTTGTATGCTGCCACTTTGCTGAATTCATTTATTATCTATAGTAGCTTTTTTGTAAGTTTTTCAAGATTTTTTATATATATTTTGGATCAGGTCTTCTGCAAAAAGTGAAATTTTTACTTCTTCCTTTCCAATTTGGATGTCATTTATTTCTTTTCCTTGTCTAACTGCCCTAGCTAGAACTTCCAGTACAATGTTGAATAGCAGTGGTGACAGTGGGTGACCTTGTCTTGTCTTGTCCCAGATCTTAGAAGGAACTCAATCATACATTGAAAATGATGTCAGCTATGGGGTATTCATATATGTCCTTTATCATTTCCCTCTATTCCTGTTTTTCTAAATGTTTTTATCAAGAAAGGATGCTGTATTTTGTCAAATGCATTTTCTGCATCAATTGAGATGTTCATGTGTTTTTTTCCTTTGATTTTGTTGATATGGTATGTTACATTAATTATATCTTATGTTGAACCACCCTTGCATACCTGAAATAAACCCCACTTGAGAATGGTGTGTAATTCTTTTAATGTGCTACTGGATTTTATTTGCAAGTTTTTTTTTTTTGTTGTTTTTTTTTTTGTTTGTTTATTTTTGAAGAATTTTGCATCTGTATTCAAGAGAAATGGCTCTGTAATTTTCTTTTCTTGTAGCATCTTTATTTGGCTTTGGCATTAGGATGATGTTGGCCTAATAGTACACTAGGTAGTGTTCCCTCCTGTTCAACTTTTTGGATTAGTTTGAGCAGAATTGGTATTAATTCTTCTTGGGATGTTTGATAGAATTCACCTATGAAGCCCTCTGGTCCTGGGCTTTTTTTTTAATGATGTCTGATTCAATCTCTTTATTTGTTATTGGTCTGTTGAGTTCTTCTATTTCTTATAGAGTCAGTGTAGGTCCTTCATGTATTTCTAGGAATTTTTCCATTTTATCTAGCTTGTCTAATTTGTTGCTATATCGTTATTCATAGTACCCACTTATAATCCTTTTTATTTCTTTGGAGTCAGTATTAATGTCCCCCTTCTCATTTCTAATTTTATTTGTTTACATCTTCTCTCTCTTTTACTTTGTCAGTATAGCCAAAGATTTGTCAATTTTATTGGCCTTTTCAAAGAACCAAGTTTTTGTTTTGTTAATGCTCCCTATTGTTTTTTTATTCTCTATTTCATTTATCTCCACTCTAATCTTTGTTATTTCTTTCCTTCTGCTTTTTGTTCTTTTTCTGTTTCCTCCAGGTGTGCATTTAGGTCTTTGATTTTAGCTCTTGCTTCTTTTTTAATGTAAGCACTTACGGTTTATTGCCTTCTCAGCAGTGACTTTGCTGCATGCCATAAGTTTTGATATGTTGTGTTCTTGTTTTCGTTTGTCTCAAGGTGTTTATTGATTTCACTTGTCATTTCTCTTTGACCCAATGATTAAGAGTACATTATTTAACTTTCATATATTTGTGGTTCTTCCAGTTCTCTGCCTGTTATTGACTTCCAGCTTCATTCCTTTATGGTCAGAAAATATGTTGTGTATAATTTCAATCTTTTAAAATTTACTGAGTCTAGTTTTGTGCACAATGTGTGCTCTTATCCGAGAGAATGATCCATGTGCTCTTGAGAATAATGTGTATTCTGCTGTTCGTGGAATAATGTTCTGTGTGCATCTGTTAGGTCTAATTCATTTACCATATTTTATTCAAATTCTCTGTTTTCTTATTGATCCTTTGCCTAGATGTTTTATCTATTGATGAAAGTGGTGTATTGAAGTCTCTAACTATTATTGTAGATACATCTATTTTGCCCTTCAGTTTTACCAGTGTTACTCTCATATACTTTTAGGTACTAAGATTAGGTGTATAAATATTTATAATTGTTATTTCTTCTTGGTGGTTTGCCCTTTTATTAATTTGTACTATTCTTCTTTTTCTCTTGTAACAGCTTTTGACTTAAAGTCTATTTCATCTGATGTTAGTATGGCTACCTCGGTTCTTTTTTGGTTACTATTTGCATGTAATATATTTTTCCATCCTTTACTTTCAACCCATTTGTGTCTTTGGGTCTTAGATGAGTCTTTTGTAAATGGCATATAGTTAGATCATGCAATTTTGTCCATTCTGTATTCTGTGTCTTTTAATTGGGAAGTTTAATCCATTAACATTTAGTATTATTACTATAAATTCAGTACTTATTTCAGCCATTTTGTCCTTTGTTTTTCAGGTCTGTTTTTTTTTTTTTTGGTCTCCCTGTTCCTTTATTGCATCCTTTTTATCAGTATAGTTGAACTTTTGTGGTATATCTGACACAACCCTTTCTTATTTCTGTTTCTGTATATTTTTAAAATACTTTCATTGAGGTTAACCTGGGGTTTGTATTACCCACCCAATAACCTATGAATTTGAAATGATACCAACTTAGCTTCAATAGCATCATATTCTCTGCTCCCATATCCCTGTTTGTCCCACATTACCTCTAAATATTTTGCATGTCCATTATCAGGAAATATGCCTTTTTCTTGATCAATTCTATTCTCACTCTTAAAGCAATTAAAGAGTATAATTTTATATTGAGGATACAGTACTACTGGGTTTTGTATTTACCCTTTTTGTTACCTTTACTCAAGATCTTCTTTTTTTCACAGTACTCCAAGCCACTCTCTCTTGTCTTTTCCTTTCAACCTGCAGAATTTCCTTTAGTTATTCTTGTAGGGCAGGTCTTTTGTTGACAGACTCACAGTTTCTGATTTTCTGTGATTATTTTAAATTCTTCCTCATTTTTGAAGGACAGTTTTGCCAGATAAAGAATTTTTAGCTGGCAGTTTTTATCTTTCAGTAACTTTAATATATCATACCACTACCTTCTGGTCTCCCTGGTTTCTGATGAAAAATTGGCACTTAGTCTTATTAAAGAGCTCTTATATGTGACAAGTTGCTTTTCTCTTGCTGCTTTCACAATTATCTCTTTGTCTTTGACATTTTACATTCTGATTAGTATGTGTCTCAGAGTAGGTCTATTAAGGTTTATTCTGTTTGGAGTACGTTGTACTTCTTGGACATGTATATTTATGTGTTTCATAAGAGTTTGGAAATTTTGGGCCACTATTCCTGAAGTATTCTTTCTGCCCCCTTTCCCTTCTCTTCTCCTTATGGGGCATTCATGATGCATATGTTTGTATGTTTCATGCTGTCACTGAAATCCCTGAGACACTGCCCAATTTTTCCTATTCTTTTCTCTACTTTTTTTCTGACTGTACAATTTCAATTGCCTTGTCTTCTAGTTCACTGATCCTTTTTTCTGCCTATTCAAATTTGCTGTTGTTTGCCTCTAGTATGTTTTAATCTCTTCTTTTGTGCCTTTCATCCTCATAATTTCTTATATGTTTCTTTTTTAAAATAAATTTCTTTTTAAACAAAAATTATTTTTTATGTTTACACAGTATCTTCTTAATATCCTTTAGCCCTATATCCATGTTTTCTTTTCATCTCCTTGAATTTATTTAGGAGATTGACCTTCTTTGATTCATTGTTCCAAATTCTGCATCTCCTCTGCAGTTTTAATTTGTTGTTTTGACTGACCTTTTTTTTTTTTCCTGTTTCTTAGTATGGCTTGTAAGTTTTTGCTGATGTCTGGGCATGTTATTATTTTGATGTGTTAACTTTGAACATAGGTTTCTACCTTTTGTCTGGGGCCTTATTTTTGATTGGCTGTTTGTGTTTTAAGGCTCTTCTTTGATGCTTGGTCAAACTTTCTCTGACACTTTAGAGTAGCTTGTGTTTGACTGTTCAGCTTTTCTTAGCTCTTCTTTGTATTATTCTTGCCTTGGATATGCAATACAATTTTTAAGATGCAATTTTTCTCAGTTGTTTAACCTCTAGAGAAAGCTTCCTTTCCTCTGTTCCTTCTCCAGGGAGCCTGATCTGTTTTGTTTTGTTTTGTTTTGTGCAGAATTTTCTCCCCAACTCCTATGATTTGTATGATTTGTTTAAATTCTCTCCCTTACTCAGTGCTCCCTTTTCCTTACACTTTTTATTTCTGGGACCTGTCCTGTCTTACAGAAGTTCAGTACCCTTCTCCCCCTTATTTCTGTTAGGCTTTTCTGCCTCTGGTTCCTTCCCTGTTAGAGTGTCCCACCCCAGGGATCCAGATGGGGCCAATCCAGAAAGGTAGGTTGATCTAGAAAGGTCCATTTTGCTTTTAGGTGGTCCAGCCAACAGAGAGTGGATTGAGTGTGTGCACCTCTTGTCAACAGTTCTGCTGTGGTCTCTCTCTCTCTCGCTTTTATTCCCTATGGGGTCACTTTTGTATATGGCACTCCTCAGCTGCTTATGTTGTGCCCTTGGCTTCTGCAGACTTGAGTCCATGTGCCTGGATACGTGCGGTGTTCTAAGTCGCTGCTGTGAGTAGCTCTATAGTCTGTATCTGTGACATGAGGGACCCAGACCATTTGCACCTAATTTTAATTTGAACTCTTCAGAGAATATTTTCATTGGTTTTAGCTTTTTAAAAATTCTTTGAGGATTTAATCTTTTTAAAACATTTGAACTGATGATTAAGTCACTAAATGCTCAAAAAATACACAAATTGTTTCTATAAGTAAGTGAATATCAGAACTACATAACCCCCATAGACACCTCATGTTACTCTCCAAGACTTGTTATGTTACATATAGTATAAATTATAAAAGATAATCTAAAAGAGATTAAGTAAATGAATACTCAGAAACATGAATAATTCTTATAAGTTTCCTGACCCATCACTTATCAGTGTCAACTTTTCTAAAAGAACAAGGGAGTTTTCCCCCACAATCATATGCTTGCACATTAATAGGCATTGGTTTGGGTGTTCTTTTACTTTTATTTTTCATTCTTATTCTGATTCTTTCTGATGTAAGGAAAATGTTCAGAAATAGATTATGGTGATGAATGCATAACTATATGATCGTACTGTGAACAGTTGATTGTATACCATAGATGATTTTATGGTATGTGAATATATTTCAATAAAATGCAATTTAATAAAAAAAATAGGCACTTTTAAATCTCTGATCTTCCCTTTGAGAAACATACTTAAATATTACGTAAATATGGTGAATTCAGAGAACTAGGAGAGTAATGGAGGTAGAGGAACGCAATTCTGTAAGGGGAAATTAGTATCACATAAATAGGAGAAATGATAGATATGAAAATATTTTTCAAGGAAAAGGGCAAGGTATAGAAGGGAATGAAAGGAAGGGGAGTGAGGGAATGAGGGGGTGAAGTGTAGGAAGGTGGGTATTTCAGAAATAGGGTGAAAAATGGGATATAACCACTCTTTACACTGCTAAAGAATAAGCTGCTTGGAAATATTGCTGGTAAATAAGATTGAAAATTTGAGCTAATGCCAGATCAGTAAGGTATCATGGACATTTTCAATAGATTCTCAAATCCTTTGTAGAGAAGTAGAGGTGGGGTGGGGTGGAGTCAACCAGGAATGAATAAATGAAAATCACAAACAGAATATGGATGTTTGACTGAGGTACTATAGAACAGTATAAGAGGAGTTTCTAAAACTAGACTATGGGGTATGTTTTCTGTCAACCACATACCAGCTGTGTAATGCAGCCAAATTATTTAACCTTTTCAGCTCCAGTATACTTGTTCATACTCCTTTAGGATATTAATATAGTAACCACCTTGTAAGGTTGTCATGAGGAATATATAATCAATTTAAAACACCTGAAACATTGTCTGCCATATACCAAGTACTTGATACAAGAAAGCTGTCATCATCGTCTTTTTCTTCTCTTCTCCTTCTTAGTGACTAGACACAAAAAGAGATAAATGGAACTCTGAATGACAGATAAAATGTTGGAATTTTATTTCAAAATATATGGGATGTCAATGAAGGACTTTAAGGATTAGAATCACTCTGTAATGTGTATGTTTTAGAAAGATCATTCAACAACAGTGAGATGGACGTATTTGAAGGACATAAGATAAGAAGCAAGAAAAATCAGGGCTTTATTGTAATTAAAAAAAGATAGGAGCCTAAACTAGTTCAATGGCATCAGGCTTGAACAGGAGAAAATGGATTTGAGAGACATTTAAGTTGTAGGTAATTAGTCATAGCATTTAATATATTTAGATGAAGACTTTTATTTAATCAACAAGTTTTTAATACCTAAAATAAACTAAGAAAAGCTGGTTGAAATCCATTTGCTTGCAAGAAAATACAAATATTTTATGTGAGTCCTTTTTAGGGGAAGGAACATTAACTTCTTCAATGATATATATATATGTGTGTGTATGTGTATGTATGTGTGTGTACATAATTTGAAGTAGCGAATGCATACAGGTATAAAAAGGCATCCATTTACATTTAAATTATTTGAAATTTAAGGTAGCATTAAATATTATGTATAATAGTTTAAGACGTTTTGAACAGTAGTTTGAATATAAAGAGTTCAATAGCTTTCGTTTACCCATAAGAGAATTCATAGATTATGGATGAGTAGAAATTAGACACACGATTATCTCCTATAACATTGTATTAAATGTCCTTGTCATTTCTATCGCAGACATTTTTTCCAGCCCAGAAACCATGATGGAATCTATTTAACCACCCTATTCACTTTTCTTACATGTCACTGAATGACACTGGAAAAAGTCAGACTCCACGCCAGCTTTCCTTCATTGCATGTTAATACAACTCCCTGAGTGCCTCTTGGCCATCATCATTAATTTTGTATTATTGATTCATTATTTTGTCCTTGTCAACTGTCCAATATATTCATCTCTATGTGCCAGAGTTTTTATTGTCATAGTCTTCCCCATTATTACTGCGTAATATTTGCAACTTTTTTCATGCACTGATTTTGGCTCCTGTGGCTGTTTCCTTCTCCAGTCTCTGTAATTGCCCTTCCCAGTACCCTTTCCTTCCTGCCACATGGAGACCTGCATGCTCTTCTTTCCACTAAATTGATTTTCTCACACTCTGATTCTTGACTTCTTGAACCAAATTTATTTTCCTTTATAGACTTTTCTTGACAGTTACAAATAAAAGAGAAAATAATTGTCCATGCTTCTGTTGGTTTACTTAGATGTTAAGCTAAAATAACAAATATGTGAGTGTTTGGGTGGGTAGTTTGTGTGTATATACACTTATATATACACTTATTCATATATATACCACTTAGTAGAGTGATTAGAACTTTGGTGCTGAATAATGGTTATCTCCTCTCTGTCATTTACTCATTATTACTAGTTTGGATATGATAAAATAACTGGAAAATTATTTTAAAACAATCTGCATGCAAAATAATAATAATATGATAAAAGTAGTATTTTAAGTGCTAAAAATAGTAAGTTGAGATTACCCATCAAAAGATAGATTTTTGAAGTGAAAATTAATACTGAATTAGGAGAAGACATTTTTGTAGCTGAAAGAAAAGTCTGAATTAAGAAATATAATAACTATATCATATGTTCTAGTCATTTGATATTTTGGAAAGTTTTCCAATAGGCTGATGCCATTTTAAATCATGTTCTTCCCTAAAAGTCTGTGCTATGTGCAAATAGGTAGGATTTGGAAAGAAAGATTCAAGAGATTGGTTATACTGGGGCACAAAGGTTGTGTTTTAGAAAAGTAGAAGATGAAGTTAGGGAAGTAAAATAGAAATCATTACTTGGACACCTTGAATGTTAATCTATGAGTTTGGTTTCTTTTCAGAGTTCTTTAAAAAGTGAAATAACATGATGAGGACAGCATTTCTTATAAAAACTAGTCTGTTGGTAATATACAGAGTGGATTAATGAAGCCAAGAATGACTTCAGAGATGTAGACAGTAGATACAGCACCTGTTTACTTGTTGTGAGTAAATGAAGATCTAGGCTTGGGTAGTGGTTTTTTATAGAAATGGAGAAGAGTAAAGAATCCAGTAAACACTTGTAGGAAAAAGATCTACAGGATTTGCTGAGTCATTTTATTTTGTTTAAATAAAAAGTGGCTTAAGTATCTTCAAAGAAAGTATGTCCAGAATATGCCCCAAGGAATCTTGTTGTATTTGACTGAAAGGTGGAAAATATTCTTTCTTTTCTGTTGTTTTGTTTCTATAGGGGATGGGGAGGGGGGTGTCATGATAAATGGAGATAGAAATACTTGTCTTCTTGGAGCCCTGAAGATTCCCTTGTTCCCAGTAAGTTTTAAAGGTTTTAGAAGATCACCTGTTCTTTGTCTTTTAATGTTAGTTACCTACTTATTTTATCTGTTTAAAGACATTTCTCTTTGCAATTTTTCTTCTTTTTAGTGCTTTTCCTTATTTAAGCATAATAGTAATTATACAAGTAGCAAAACAACTTATTCATTTGGCAAATTTTTGAGACTCACACTAGATAATTGGGAAAGAGGATAAACAAAGCAGTTAAAATCTCTGCTTGCCTGGAGATGCCATTTTAGAAGGAAGAGATAGAAAATAAATCAATAACCCAATTAAATAAAACATATTAATGGAGAAATAATTTATTGAGAACATCTAGAAATATTTATAAATTAAAAAGGAAAATCTTAAAACCATGCATAATCCCTACCACCCAGAAGAGAGCACTATCTTTATTTTAATATATGGCTCCCTGTTTTTATTTACAAATATATTGATTTAGTAAAAAATGGGATAATATTCTAAATGCTTTTTGTAACTTGCAATTTTTGACTTAGTATGTTGTTAACATCCTTCTGTGCAACCAAAATTCAGAATGTTTTTTAATGAGTACTTACCTGAATGGATTCATCATAGTTTATTTAACCAATAGCTTATTATTGTGATTGTTTAAATAGCATATAGGTGTTTATACTTTTTTAAGTTAAAGATAACAGTGTATTGAGCATATTTCTGGATGAAACATCTCATAGATTCAGTATTTTCACCTTGGTAAACATTTCTAGATGTAAAATTTTACTTAGTCAAAGAATAAGCATCTTTTTTGGGGGATGAATAGAGTGGGGAGTTTTTGAGTTATATTGCCAAACTGGCTTAACTAATTTTTGTATTGTAGTGACATGCATCTCTATCTTCAAACTGATTATTGTACATGTGTCCATCCAGTTATTAGTACATGGCAAGATGTAGGGGAAGGGAGGGTTTCCTAGTTTTTTAAGAGTCTAATATTAAATAATGATTTGGTAATATTTTGTACTTTCCACATCACTGGACTTGCATTAATAAATATGATACCAAATCTCTTTAATGCTAAATAGTTGTTATAATATTGCATTCTCTTTTACTCCACCTGCCATATTATTTATACTATTTTTCCCATCTTTGGCTTATTTTTTTTCCATCGTATTGTTATGTCAGTCCATAGATATTTATTTAATATTTACTATGGACTTTGCCTTTTTTAATGAGATGTATGATAGAAAGAACATGTAAAATTGGGGCTCTCGTTTTTTGAAGTTTATAACCTAGCAGGGGATGTAAACCCTGATACATATATAAGCAAACTTAGTTCATGGAAGAATGTCCTGTCATTTCACTGGAATCCCCTGGTCAGCTATTTGTCTTTCCAGAGGATGATAACCCTTGTTGTGCTGGCCACTCCATATCTTATTATCTTCTCTGTCCACAGTGTCTAATGCCAAAAATATTATTTAAACACAGAATGATCAGTGTAATTTGCACTTCCAATTGGAGTGCTCTGTGACTCCAGATTCCACATTCCATGCAATGCATCTAAGACATAGAAGTAAATATTAATCAGAAGAATGATGATAAAATCCTATTAAAGAGCATTTTCCTTAGGCCATTGTCTTATAGAAGAATAAAATGAAATGTATTTTACTAACAGATAAAGATAAATAAAGGAGACATATTTTAGTTTGCTAAGGCTGCCAAAATGTGATATACCAGAAATAGGATTGTTAAATTTGGTTTGTTAAAGCTGCCATTATGCAAAATACCAGAAATGGAATGGCTTTTATAAAGAGGATTTATTAGGTTACAAATTTACAGTTCTAAGGCCATAAAAGTATCCAAACTAAGACATCACCAAGAGGATATCTTCACTGAAGAAAGGCCAATGTTGTCCGGAACATCTCTGTCAGCTGGAAATGCATGTGGCTGTTGTCTGCTGGTCCTTTGCTCCCAGGTTCTGGTTTCAAAATGGCTTTCTCCAAAATGTCTCTGGAGGAGCTAAGATGCTGGCACAGAGAGAAGTGGAAGACTGTTAGTACCCCCTGGAACAATTCATAAATGACCAAAAAACTAGTAAATAACCTGGAGTAACTGTGGGGAGACAAATGTGACTGTCCACTCATCATCCACCAACCTGAATTGGGTGGAATGCCTGAGATCACAGCATAAAATCTGTAAGTAAAACTGTGGACCTGCACTGAGAGCCGAGAGTCAAGAGCCCCTCCCTCAGGAAGCCTCACAGTGCTAGAAAGCAGCCCTCTCTCAGCCCGGCTCCAACTGGGATTTTAATGTTAACTGCTCAATATAGACAGCGAATCCTCAACAAGCAGACAGAGGCTTTTGGTGACAACTGACCTTGGGAGAGTCAGGGGATGTATCTGTCTCAGGATGGGGAGCCCAGAGGATCGGGTGCTATCTCTGGCTGACGGGTGAACCTGGGAGCCTTTCTGTGCCTTTCTCTGTGGAGAAAACCTCAGCCATTTTCAGCCTGCAGCACTTTGCAGTAAAGACAGCCTCAGCCATTTTAAAATCAAAACACTATGATCAACAAAGTCAGAGAAACAAAGAACTTACTGTTATGCAGATGACATCTCTGGAGGGGGCATAGCTTCCCAAGAGGAAAGGGAGGGGCCCAGCTCTACTGCCCACCTTTCTGGAACCAGACCCCAAAGCCTGGGGGAGGAGAGCCACAGGCCACACCCTCTTACACAGGCAGTAACTGGCTGACAGGTGCACCTGCCGGGCAGAAAAGCACAGGTGTATCAGTCCTCTAAGAAAAACCATCAGGGAAACCAGATACTGAATATTTCCTCCTTCTGTGACCTGAACCTGTTCTCATCTGGGAAAAACTGATTGGGGTAGCCTAGGAGGTCAGATGCCTAGACAACAGAAAACTACAACATACACTAAGAAAAATGAAGCTATGGCCCAGTCAAAGGAACAAACGTACGCTTCACCTGAGATACAGGAATTTAAGCAACTAATGCTAAATCAATTCAAAAAGTTTAGAGAATATTTTGCAAAAGAGGTAGAGGCTGTAAAGAAAACACTGGACATACATAAGGCAGAAATCGAAAGTTCAAAAAAACTAGTAGAATCTATGGAAATGAAAGGCACAACACAAGAGACGAAAGACACAATGGAAACATACAACAGCAGATATCAAGAGGCAGAAGAAAACACTCAAGAACTGGAGAACAAAACACCAGAAAGCCTACACACAAAGGAGCAGATGGAGAAAAGAATGGAAAAATATGATCATCTCCAGGAACTTAAAGATGAAACAAAGTACAAGAATGTATGTATCGTTAGTGTCCCAGAAGGAGAAGAGAAGGGAAAAGGGGCAGAGGCAATAACAGAGGAAATAATCAATGAAAATTTCCCATCTCTTATGAAAGACATAAAATTACAGATCCAAGAAGCGCAGCGTACTCCAAACAGAAGAGATCTGAATAGGCCTATGCCAAGACACTTAATAATCAGATTATCGAATGTCAAAGACAAAGAGAGAATCCTGAAAGCAGCAAGAGAAAAGCAATCTATCACATACAAAGGAAGCTTAATAAGACTATGTGAGGATCTCTCAGCAGAAACCATGGAGGCAAGAAGGAAGTGGTGTGATATATTTAAGATACTGAAAGAGAAAAACCGCCACCCAAGAATCCTATATCCGGTAAAGCTGTCCTTCAAATATGAGGGAGAGCTCAAAATATTTTCTGACAAACAGACAATGAGAGACTTTGTGAACAAGACACCCACCCTACAGGAAATACCAAAAGGAGCACTACAGAGTGATAGGAGAAGACAGGAGTGCGTGGTTTGGAACACAATTTTGGGAGATGGTAGCACAGCAATGTAAGTGCACTGAACAAAGATAACTATGAATACGGTTGAGAGAGGAAGGTTGGGAGCATGTGAGACACCAGAAGAAAGGAGGAAAGATAAAGAATGGAACTGTGTAACTTGGTGAAATCTAGAGTGGTCAACAATTGTGATAAAATGTACAAATATGTTATTTTACTATGGAGAATAAGCAAATGTCAACCTTGCAAGGTGTTAAAAATGGGGAGGCATTGGGTGAGGGATGCAATCAGCGTAAACTAGAGACTGTAACTAACAGAATCATTGTGTTATGCTTCCTTTAATGTAACAAAGGTGATATACCAAGGTAAATGCAGATAAGAGGGGGGGATAGGGGAGGCATGTTAGACACTTGACATTGGTGGTATTGTCTGATTCTTTACTTTAATTTAAGGTTACTTTTCCTTTTGCTACTTCCTAGCTGTCATTTTTTTTTTCCTCTTTCTTTTGCCTCTCTACCTTCTTTGACTCTCCCTCCTGTCTTGTGGAAGAAATGTAGATGCCCTTATATAGATAGTTGTGAAGGTGGTGAACACATAAATATGTGACCACACAGAGAACCATCAATTGTTTTCTTAGGATGGAATGTATGGTGTCTGAACAAAACCTTCTTAAAAAAAAATGGATTGATGACAAAACCTCAAGGGTAATATTCTGAGTGAAATAAGCCAGACACATAAGGACAAATATTGCAGGGTCTCACTGATAAGAACTAATTATAATATGTAAACTCATAGACATGAAATATAAGGTACCAAGATATAGGACGAGGCTTAAGAATGGGAGTGGTTGCTTAGTATGAGCAGAATGTTCAACTAGGATGAACTTAAATGTTTGGAAATGAGCAGAGGTGTTGGTGGCAAGATGTGAGAATAACTAACAGTGCCTAATGGTGTGTGAATGAGGTGGAAAGGGGAAGCTCAGAGTCATATATGTCACCAGAAGGAAAGCTGGAGGTCAAAAGATGGGAATGTATAAAACTGAATCCTGTGGTGGGCAATGTCCATAAATAACTGTACAAATATTCAAAAACTCTTCCATGAACCAGAACAAATATATGACAATACAATTAGAAGTTAATAATAGAGGGGCATATAGGGAAGAAATATATACCTATTGCAAACTATATACTACAGTTTCAACATTCTTTCATAAACAGTAACAAATGTACTATACCAACACTACAAGTCAAGAATTGAGGGGGGTTGGTTAGGGATATGGGAGGATTCGCGTTTCCTTTTTTTTTTTTTTTTTTTTTTTACATCTTTCATTTTATTTCTTGTCTGGAGTAATGAAAAGGTTCTAAAAATTGAACAAAAATTAAGTGCAGTGATGGATGCACAGCTGTATGACAGCACCAGGGGCAACTGACTGTACACTTTGGATCTTTGGATAATTGCATGGTATCTGAACAATCCCAATAAAAATTAAAAAAAAAAAAAATGTCTCTGGGCTTCTGTCTCTCTTAGCTTCTCTCTCTCAGTTCCTGTGCATCCTTGCTTGTTCTCTCATAGCGTTTCTCTCTAAATGCTGGGGATCCTCTCTTAGCTTCTCTGGGGCAAACATTGGGCTTCATCTCTTAGCTTAGCATCTTTAAATGTCTTTCTATTTGCATCTCCAAGCATCGGGGTCTGTGTCAGCCCATGAGCTCTCTTAAGGATTCCAGTACACTAATCAAGACCCACCTTGAATAGGTGGGGCCACAGCTCCATAGAAGTAATCTAATCAGAAGTTCTCACCTACAGTTAGATGGGTCATATATCCATGGAAACAACCTAATCAAAAGATCCCACCCATAATAAGTCAGCACCCACAAGACTGGATTAAAAGAACATGACTTTTGTAGGGAACAAAACAGATTCAAACCATCACAGTGGGCTTTTAACAATTGGTATTTATTAATTTACAAGCTTAAGTTCTGAGTCCATGAAAATGTCCAAATCAAGGCTTCAAGATTATGCTTTGTCCCCAACTGGCTACCAGCGATATTAGGCTACTCTGTCTCATGGCAAGGAGCATGCTGGCATCTGCTGGTGTCTCCCTTCACGCCTGGGTTTCTTTGCTTCCAGCTTCTGGCTTCCATGGCTTCCTCCTCAGCTTCTGTGTCTTTCTCTCTGCCTTCTGTGTCTTTCTTTGTTTTTCATCTTCTTATGAAGGACTCCAGTAAGAGGATTAAGGTCCACGTGGAGCACCCCTCAACTGAAATAACCTAATTAAAAGGCCCCACCCACAGAAATGGATTAGCTTTAAGAACATGATCTCTTCTGGGTTACATAAAGCTCCAAACCATCACAAACATATAGCAAAAAGCACTTTCGAAGGGATGTTAAGAGATAATTATGATCCACTAATTTCCAACAAAATACACTGTGAGAGAAATTCACTGTTGTCATGAAGACACTGAAGGGTAAGAGAAAATCTATTTTGATTTTTAGTGTCTTCCCACATCATATTCCTCTTTTTCTCTGGCTTCAACCCCTCCTCCTTTTCCTCTCCCACCCACAGCCAGTCAGAACCCTTAGAGTGATCATCTTTCTTCCAAATATCTGCTTCTAGAGATTGGCTGTCTTCTCCTAGGACTGTGATGTAGTGTGAAGGAAACCAAACTTGGGATTTGAAGACCTGGATCCCAGTTTTCACTTTGCCCATTTCCTCACTGTGTGATCCTGGGAAAGACATTAAATTTCTCTGATTCATAGTTCCCTCATTGGCCTGCTAATCACACTAATCATAATATGTATATATGAACTAATGGTATTTCTGTGATTAGTGGATGAAACTGTATATTTGAAAATACTTCTAAGTTTTTGTTATTATTATTATTATCTCATGATTTCCTCTTTTTGCATTGAATTTCTTTTTATCCCATTACTTCAAGGTCCTTTTTCTATTCTTTACAGTGATCAATTTTTTAAATTAACTTATCTGAACACAGTACTACATATCTAAAGCAGTCCTGGGCATCTCTGGGATGTCATCCTATTAAGAGACAAAGAAAAATATCTACAAGTAAAGGGAGCTGTGTTATATTTTACTACTGAGATAATTGTAGACAGATTACCTCCACTCTAAGCAATTCTTCTGAAAGCAGGAGAAATGGGGAGATCTTTCAAAAAAGATGAAAACAATTCCAAAGCAATAGGAGAATAGTGTAACTATTCATGACGTGGTCAGGGCTAAATTGAACATCCTGTGTTTTTGTTGTTGTTTTTTGGGGGGGAAGAGGGGGTCAGGGTTCTTTTTTTTTTTTTTTTTTTCTTAATGGTGCTTAACATAAAGGTATAATCTCAGGCAGCTTAAATTTGAATGAATATATTAGTTAAATTATCTTTTGAAAGCAAGCCTATGTCTAAAACATCCTTGAATTTCCAGTCCTTGCAGTGTATGGCATATAGTGAGGTCCAATAAATGATCCTGAATAAATGACTGTAATAATAACCAGGAATGTATTGTTTCATACCACTAG